>NW_003946427.1:0-2595 GCF_000234665.1 Leishmania mexicana MHOM/GT/2001/U1103
TGCTGTTGCCTCCCCCGTCTGCCTCGGCGCTGCCCTTCTCAGCCTCTCGCTCTCGTCCGCTTGCGGCCATGGCGTACAGTGTCCCCCTCATTCTGTACGTGATCATCCAGTTGGCGGCGCTCCTCTTGCTGCTGGTGGGAACGCCGATCGAGATGTTTCGCGTGATGGTTCCAAATGGCGATCCCATTTGCATCACCCTGTGGGGTAGTCCTTATACGTGCAGGTCCAGTGACTACTTACTCTACATCGAGATGCTATATGGGACTTGCCCCTCCCGTGTCTCGCGTTTCCGCGTTGCACAGGCGTTCGTCATCATCTCCATCGCCGTGTACTTGGCGGCGTTTACTGCAGGCCTTACTTTGCTGTTCTGCTGCTCTTTCCTCCGCGTGGTCTGCCTGGCGCTGAACGTGGTTGGCGCTGGCACCTTGTGCGTTGTGTGGGTGGCCATGGTGGTGACGTACAACAAGGTCGATGGCCCACAGTGCTCCAGGCTGAAGGATCGCGGCACCCTTGGCGTCGGGCTCATTCTCCTGGTGGTGGCCTGGATACTGGATATCATCAACATCATCTTCCTGCTGATACCGTCACAGGTGAGGGAATCAGTTGAGAGTGTGAACTCGAAGGAATACACAGAGCAAGAATAGGAGTGAAGAAGCCACAGGGAGCGGAGGGCGAGCTCGACAGCAGCACTGCACCTCCACGAAGCCGCACTCGAGGAGGAGCTGGTGTGAGCGAGGAGGAGCGTGCGGAAGCTGCGGGTTCCCGTGTGTGCCCTTGGCCGGCCCATCGCTCTCGGTGTGCGCGTGCGTGTCTTGGCTAGTGTGGCCCTGTGCGTCTCCCCTTCCCCTTCCTCTTCCCCGAAGCGCTGCTGTGGTGCCGGCGCATGGCTGCTGGGCTGTTGGTGGCGGCGCGGCGCGCAGGGGGGAGCGCCCGGTGTCGGTGCTGACGGCTGCGCTCTCTCCTTCGTGTGTGCTCGCCGGCGCGGCGACCTGCGCTGCGCAGAGTGGGCAGCGCACACCCTGCGCGCCGACACGGCGTGTACGTGTGCGCTGGCGCATGCGCCCCTGTGACCCTCCTCCGCCGTCTTCCGTGAGCGGCTCCCGCGACCGCGACCGCGCCCTTCTGCTGCGGCTGCGGCTCTTGCGTGCTGCTGGCGCGCCGACACGTGCGGAGCGCTGTCTCGGTGCTGGTGCTTTGTTGGCGGTTGCCGCCCCGCGCTCTCGCCTTACTTGACGTTCTTCTCTTTCGAGCTCACTTATGCTTGCTGTTCTCTTCTCGGCGCCGAGGGAGGCGTGGCGTGCGCGTGCGTGCTGGCGGAGGCGGCGGCTGACGGTGGCGACGGCGCAGCGAAGGGCGGCCGCCGTGCCTCAGAGCGCACGCACACAGGCACACATGCACACACACGCGGCGCCGCGGACAGGGGGGCTGCAGGCGGAGCGGAGCCGAGGCGCGGCTGCTTTCCTGCTCGCTCCTCTGGCGTCTGGCTCGCGTCTGTCTGCGTCTGCGCCCCCTGTGTGGCTGTGTCTCCGCGCCTCTCTCTTGCGCGATTTGTTTCGATGGCTTTGTTGCTTGCGCACCCCACTCAGTCCTCCAGGCTCCACTGTGTGGAGTCCCCACGCCGTATGACGGGGTGCAGCGGGCCTGGCGCGACGGAGGGAGAGAAGCACGGCGTGCAGGTAGACTGCGGGGTCTCACATGACCCTGACCTGTGGCTGGGCAGCATTCTCCCCGGGCTCGTGCGGCATGTACCACCGCCACCGCCTGCGCCCTGGCGCGCGACGCTGAGGGCGGCCCCGCTGGGAGCACGGCGTGCGGCGATGGCGCAGGCACGTCTGCGAGGGGGCGGAACGGGGAGGGGGCGGTGCGAGCCCCCTGGACGCATGGGCCCGGTGCAGCGGCAGGACGGCTCGTCGTCGACGACGCGGATGTGGCCGCCGTGCCACAGGGCGTAGGGGCGCGCTGCTGCTGCACGCGCGCATGTGTCGGCCTGTGCGCGGTGGTATGGAGGCGGTGGGAAGCCGGTGCGTGCCTCGCTGATTCGGAGAGACGTGCGGATCAGCACCCCTAAACAAAAGCAAAACGACGAGTGCACATGCACACATCTCTCTATATGGCTGCGTACATATGTGTGCATGCGCCAACAACACCGCCGAAGGTCTCACGTTACGATGTCCTCGCGGACCGCTCGCTTGCTGTCCTCGCCTAGCAGGGCGGACGGCGTGCGTGCGCCTTTCTCTCTTCTCTCGCTTCTCCTCTGTTTGCTTTGTGGCACGCCTTCGTGCGCGCGTGCGTGCTCGTTACCTTGCTTGCCTCCCTTGTCCGACGCGTTCAACCCAACACCGCCACTGCCGCCCCCATCGTCCTCCTGGAGAGGAAGGGTAGGGTGTGCTGCACGCCTCGCAGCGTCACTTGCCTGCCTCCCGGCCACTGCCTCCTTCTCCATCTCTCTTCTCGCCCTGTTTCACTGCTGCCCACGCCGCCCATCCCTCTTCCGCCTCTCACAACACGCACGCACGCCACCGGACGCCAAACGACAACGCGTGCGCGCACACGCCGCAGCCAGAAGGACATCGCGTCGCCGCACCTCTGCTCTCT
>NW_003946490.1:0-1000 GCF_000234665.1 Leishmania mexicana MHOM/GT/2001/U1103
GTGGTTCTGGCCCCGCCCTTATTTTTGTTTTGTGTGCTTGAACGAACTCTTCCAGCAAAACGGCGCACACGCTTTCTGTGGGGACATCCACCAACGCTTGTTCTCTACACACCACATACACACTCAAAGAAGGCATGCGTGACGGTTGGACATGGAGCATCAGGCAAGCAACAACAACCAGACCCAATACACGAAAAAAAGAACAAAAGTAGGCGTGATGCCAACCGACAAGTCCATGAAGGGGACAGAAGAAGGGAAAATTCAGATCAAAAGAAAACGAAACGAGAGGGCAAACGGTAATGCTACGACGAATAATAAAAGATGGGCGGGTGTGCATGCGCTTTGTGCCGTGTCTTCTCTCCCCCTCCCCCTGTCGTGTCCGGGAAAAAGGGGCTTCACTCCTCGTCGCGTCTTGTCTTGGCCGTATCCAGGAGAGTGCGGGATGCTGAATGCGCGTGGCTGCCACGCACGGATGCAAAGGTTTGCTGAGCGAGAAACACCGATTTGTTTGTCTGGTTTGCTCCTTCGTCTCTGCTCGCCCTGCTCGTCCTATCCTACTGCGCCTACCGTGCCGCTTCATCGTGAACGCTTTCCCCCTCTTCGTTTACTTGTCCGTATCTCTTCTCGGGGGAGGTCTCACCGTCGTCTCACTCCTCGCGCTCCTCGGCACTGCGCAGCGAGCGCACTTCTTTCATAGCCGCTGCGCTTCCTCTTTGATGCAGCGAAGGAGCGAGATAACAAGAGCAGAGAGAGTCACCGCCATGGCCATGGCGGCTACCAGGCTAGCAGCATCACTGCTGGCACTTTTCCTGTGCGGCTGCGCGTGCGTTAGCAACGCCGCTGCGGCCCGTGTGAACGATGATCTGCCGCCTGGCGTGATGCGCGGGCCGCTGCTACACGAGCACAGCTTTCAAGAGCCGCTCGTAAGCGACTGGTGGGAGGAAGGCGTTCCGCACTACATGATTGGCGGGTCGGCGGTCGCCAACGAGCGCTTTCTTCG
>NW_003946489.1:0-1350 GCF_000234665.1 Leishmania mexicana MHOM/GT/2001/U1103
GAAGAAAGGCCCACCCGTGAAGGTGAGCCAGTGAGTTGATTGCAGTCCAGTTACGCTGGAGTCTGAGGCTCGTCCTGAATGATATCAAGCTTGAATTCGTTGACGACGTTGGTGCGGCCAGCCGAGGAGGGAAGGGCCGCATGCTGCGCCTCCTTGGGCCCTAACGGGCTACTTACCCGAGGAGGGGTCCGCTGCCCAGCGAGAAGCACGCGCGATGTCGCCGCCGAAGACTTTCGTGGAGGCCGAGCGCTTCTCCTCTCAGACAGCTTCGCCACATCGCGACTCGCTACGTAGCGCTCTGGTGTGACAAAGGTATCCTGGACGGGCACCAAGGCCGGCATGAGGGTCGTGGAAACTGTTGTGTTCTGACGGAAAGAGGTCTGTGTCGTCGCATCTATTCCCGGCCTCCGCGCCGCCTGCCGCTCCACGTAAAAGAGCAGCCGAGCACACTCAGCCTCGAGCAGCTTTACGCGCTCCTCGTACTGCTGCGTCGACTGGAAGTGCCGCTCCACCTCTTGCGCCAGCTGTCGCGCCATGCCCTCCTGCTGTCGGGCGGCCTGTTGCTTGAGAGTCCAGAGATCCTCGAAAAAACTGCGGAGCAGCGCGTTCATTTCTGGACTGGCTGCTGACGGCAGCAGAGGGATGTCGTCGACGAATTCTCTAGATATCGCTCAATACTGACCATTTAAATCATACCTGACCAGTNCTGCCTCGTATTATCTCCCTCTTCGCTATGGATATCGCGCTGCGACGGCACACGCCCCTTCCACCAGCACCCGCCTCTATCCGTGCCTATAAGTGTGTCTGTGGGTGAGTGCAGACGTTGTCAACCTGGTGTGCATGGTAGCGCGCACATGACAGGAGTAGAGCCACGGCACCATCCATGACGAAATTTGGGGCAAAGAAAAGGCGCAGAGGAACACGAGCAAGCAAACTGAAAAAAAAAAAACATTCGTGCGGGTGAGGCAAACCCACGAAATCAAAACAGTTGTCGCACCGCCGACCGCAACAGCGAGCGGAAGCAGAAGCGGTAGCCCACAACTCGCTCATGTGGTGCTAGCACAAAAAAGGGGGGCACAGTTGCCCCAGTGCAGCGCCGACGTTACAGGAAAAGGGCACCCCCTTCCTGACAGGTGCGACCCAAAGAAGGAAGGAGTGGTCACAGCAGCGCCCACCCGTGATAAACGGGCCGAAGTTGTATGATGCGATGCACACCCCCATTCGCATGTATTAGGCGCGTCGTCTGATCGCGTATTTTTTCGGAGTCGCACCAGTGCGGTTTGAATCGTCTGTGTAATGTGTAAGCAAGAGCAACGCGCGTTAAACACATGACAACAAAGAAAAAGCGTA
>NW_003946488.1:0-1245 GCF_000234665.1 Leishmania mexicana MHOM/GT/2001/U1103
CGAGGGCGCCGCGCAGGTACGTGATCTCGCGTCCTTGCTCCGCGATCAGCGACTCTGTTTGTTCGCGGTAGTCTGCCATGATGTAGCTCTTCTCATCCCGCTCGCGATCCAGCAGCTCCAACAGTTCCTTCTTGCGCCGCGTCGCGTCCTCCGCCGCCTTGCTCTTCTCAGCCATCGCGTTCTCGGAGACCATCTTGAGCACGTGCAGCTGATCGCGCAGCTGCCGGGTTTGCGCCTCGTGTTCTTCGCGGGCGGCAGCGGCCTCGTCGGCGTAGCGGTCACGCAGCGCACGCAGATTTCCACGCTCTCGATCCAGCGCAGCCTCGAGTGTATCAGCCCGCATTCCACGCTTCGCACACTCCTCACGCATATCGGCCAGCTCACGTTCCGCCGTGATGAGCATCGCCCGAATTTCCGCGTGGCGGCTAG
Source organism: Leishmania mexicana MHOM/GT/2001/U1103 (assembly GCF_000234665.1). Classification (NCBI taxonomy): domain Eukaryota; phylum Euglenozoa; class Kinetoplastea; order Trypanosomatida; family Trypanosomatidae; genus Leishmania; species Leishmania mexicana. The sequence goes on from NW_003946488.1 coordinate 430, forward strand.
GACTGTAGCCGGCATCACTGCCAGTTGCGATATCGCGGCAACCGTACGACGGAATCGCCGTGTCCCCAGGAGGCGCGACGTAGTGCACCAAGGAACGCTGAGAAGGCGTGTAGCCGGAGCTGTTCATACCAGCTGGTGACGTTGTCGCCGCCGCGCTGAGGCGCTGGTCGTAGAAGGTGGACTCAGAGGAAAAAGTGCGCGGTGCAGAACCGCCTGAAGCGTAGCCTCCCGACGGGCGAGCCATGGAGGAAGCAGTGTCCTGGACAGGACTAGCGCCACTGATGTGGCACCGTGGCAGGGACCCAGCTGTATACGTAGCCCGTGCGCGACCCTCACCCTGTCGCTCGCCGTTCAATGGCGAATCGTTGAACCCGACTGTGACGTTGTGGGGACTGCCTGCGCTAGGGTGAAAGCTGTTGGTACCCTGCGCAGCACCGCGATCAGCAGTAGCGGCGGCTGAGGCAACCAAGCCATCCCTCGGCATCAGATCTTCAGCGCCGTTGGCGTGACTGGCGCCGCGGCGGAAGGGTGATCGAGGAGCAGAATCCACAAGCTCCTCGTCGGCCGGAGGTGCATATCTCTTGGTGCCAGAAGCCTCCGTCGTCCTCTGCGCGTGTTGCACTGGGCTCTTCGCGAGAGGCGGTAGCACCTCGTCGCCTCCCAGCTCTGTCGCCGCACTGCCTGCAACGCTGAGCCCCTCCGGTGAGGTGGACTGCACTGCCTGCCCATGCGCTGAGGGAGTGCGGCAAGTCTCGCTTTGCGAATTCACGCTAGCCTCGCGACCCAGAGAGCCGACTGGGTTGCTCGGGGACGAAG
>NW_003946487.1:0-1382 GCF_000234665.1 Leishmania mexicana MHOM/GT/2001/U1103
GACGGCGAGACGTCCGGGTCAGTTGGGAGGCTGTTGTCGTGGCAGGTGTGCTTCAACTCGAAGCAGACAGCGGAGCTGCCCGTCACCCCGCCAGGCACGGCCGCAGCGCCTCTCGCTGCGGTGACGTCGTCTGACCGTTTGGGTCGGTTCAGCGTCACAACCTCCTCGCGCACCTCAGCATCGTCGAAGTAGTAGGATATCTCTTGCAGCTCCACCGCATCGCGCATGGGGCGTCCACCGACGCGGCGGCAGATACGGTACCGGTGACTTTTCTGTTCCTCAGCCTGCTGCTGCTGCTGCGGTGCTGTTGCCTGCCGCACCTTTTTGCCATTTCCTTGAAGGACTTTTAGGCGCTTGCGCACATCACCGACGACGCCGCTCAACGTGCGACCCTCCGTCCACGTCATGCCGGCCAGCAGTGCCTGCAGCTCTTTCACCGCCGTGACCGACGAGGCCTCCACAAACATGATGCCGCCGTACATGACGTCCGTCACGACACCCTCCCCGTATGTGTGCCGAGACGACTTCTTCGAGTTATCCATGTCGACAGGATACCGGATGTAGCGGTGCTCCTGCCAGCGGAAGGGGTCCATAGAGACGCTGAAGCTGCTCACGCTAAAGGCAACCAGCACGCTTCCGTCCGACCCGGCACGTGTGAAGGCGCCATGCGATGTGCCGGAGGGGTCTGGCGACGCCGCCGGACTGCCGTCACCGTCATGAGAGGTCTTCGGAGCGGCTGTTGATGCTGAGTAGCTACTCGAGCGACCAACGCCGCTCAGCTGAGGTGGTGGTAGCGCCCCCATCAGCGATGGGAGACGCGAGCTGGGAATACAGAGCGCGAGCGCCAACACGCTGTCTTCCGGGAACGTGGCAGCCGCAAAGGCGCCGGCCTCGCCGCTGCCGTCCTTGTCGGGCCGGTGGCTGTGGTTGCGCGGAAGGCTGACAAACGAGTTGCTGAAGTGGCTGCCAGAGCTGTCGCCGGTGCCGCGCAGCTTGTCTGACTGGGACAGGAAAGAGTTGTTCAGACTGCCGCTGCCGCGCGAGAAGCTGCAGTTCTCTACGTAGGACAGGACGTATTGGCTGAAGGAACGCCGCATCAGCATCTCTGCGATGGCGCCGCCGTCCTCGCCAGTGACATGCAGCATATGGTTCGTGGAGGCTGCGGGTGACAGACGGCTGTGCTGCATGGTAGGTTGTCGTGCGCCGGCGCCGCTCGCTTGCAGCAGCAGCTCTGTGTGGCCTGCGTTGAACGTCAGGCCCTGTGTCATGGCCACGGCACGGATAAGGGTGTACAGGGTAGGGTGGAGGAATTCGACTCGATTCCATCGCATGGCCACTACCCCAGGTGCCGGCTCCAGGTCCGCTTGCGCAGGAACTTGGTG
>NW_003946486.1:0-1659 GCF_000234665.1 Leishmania mexicana MHOM/GT/2001/U1103
GTGAGATGCCTCCGCTCCTTTTGCGCATGTTCCAGCAGAATCCTTTTTTAGTAACGTATTGCAGCGTGCGCATTTCTCTGCCACACACAACGTGTGTTCATCCCCAGTCCACTCGCGCCCCCGGCCAGCCCCGTCACAAGAGCCCCCGTCCCCGTGGCGCGAGGCAGCGCGGCACACACGCGTTACGTCAATGCGACGATTCCGTTATGTGAGCAGCGCCTCTGCGATCGAACCATACTCACCACCCACCCGCTCGGCAGGTCGCCTCACCGCAGCGCCCATCAGGCAGGCTGGCACACCCTGGTTGCATCCCCCGCAAGGGTGGGCCCAGGCTCCCCACCCGCAGGGCAGCGTGAGGGCCGACTGGGATACGCGTTTTAGTCACGTCGGCACGTTGTCCGGTCATTCGATCGATACCAGCGTCGCGTGGAAGTTCGCTCCGACGCAACGCTATTCATTAACCCGACCGCAGACATCAGCGGCAATACATCGCTCTGACCTCCCTGCACCGTAGGTGCCTGACCTTGCCACCACCAGAGGTGGCTCGGCATTGGCAGGGGATAAGGAGGGGCTACTTGACTTCCGTCCACACAGAGAGAGTGAGTGTGTGGTTGGTGCTGGACCTTGTGACACCGCGCACTGCGTGGGCGGTGGGTCCACCCCCTCTTTGTCGGGGACTCGATCCCACTGGACTAAGAAAGCGAGGTTGCGTGCCCTTCTCCCTTCGATTATGCCGCACTGTCATGTCTCGAGAGAAGCGTGCAACAGTTAAAAGGAAAAATAAACACATAGAGGACCAAGCAGAGAGCCCTCCCTCCACTTCCACCTCCACACAGACAGGCAGACAGACAGACATCTGCACATGTAGATGTATATATGTGTTCGCTAGGTTAGATGCCGGGTGCCCGCACGGGCGGTCTCGGGAAGGATACTTAAATAAATATGTACACCTTAATAGGAAGAGGGAGTGCGAGCGAGCGTTAGCCGTCGGCGTGCCTTTACCGTGTGTGTTTGTGTGTGTGGTCTCCTCCTCAGGAGGTGAGGAGATGCCCTGCGCTTCAATGTTCCCCCCCTCCCCCGAACCTCCCTAGCCAACACCTCCATTCGATTCCAGAACGCCCCAGTGAAGACCTCTTCCCAAGTATGGCCTGCATAGGCACCAGCACCGCGTATGATCAGACACCACACGGCGAGCACCAACATATCCTTCGTTCGCCACCAGGACCACCGCTGCCACGGCCGAAGGCTCCTAATCCATCGTCAACTCCGACCCATCGCTCAGCGTTTAATTCTTTGCCTCGTCCAAACCCGCAGCTGACCTCTCTCTATATAATGCCCTTCTCTCTGCTGGTGGCGTGCAGCTGCTGCTGTGGGCACACACACACACACACCATATAGGGAAGAGGAGGAGGAGGGGGATGAGGGCCCACGTTGTGCGCTTCCGGAAGACACCAAGGAGGAGGGGGGGGGGGAAGGGGTGACGGGAGAACGAAACAAGAAAGGAATAGGCACAGAACACGTCCATGGGTGACAGAGACAGAGGGAGAGGGAGAGACTTACACGCATACACACAGACACACACACGCACAAGTTTTTGGCGCCCTCGGCGTTACGCTTCTCCTCCCATCTTCTGTCTGTCTGTCTCAGGAAATAAAGTCC
>NW_003946485.1:0-972 GCF_000234665.1 Leishmania mexicana MHOM/GT/2001/U1103
ACGCCGATCACCGAGGGCAAGTGCACAAGGGCAGTGGAAGAGAGCTGAGTAGATGACGGGCGGAGACGCTGTGTGTATGCACATCGGCACGATTCCCTCGTACCATGTCCGCCACTCTCCCCTACCCGTCTCTCGACGCTAGATGATTCTTCCTCTCTCTGTGTTCTTTGCCTCACCTCCTTGTTGCAACTCTTCCCGTGCATGCTACCGTTGGCGCTTCTCTCTTCTCAGGTGTGATGGGCACCACCACCACTACTCCTGCCGCCTCGTGGCTTCGCCTCATCTTCTAGTCTACTATCCTCGTGGGTGCGCACGCGGCCGGCTTCGTGAGACTGCGCGTGTGACGCGTACGTGTCTCTCTCCCTTTTCGACGGTGCTACGATTTGCCACGTCTGGACCACGGCGCAACACCCTCCTCTGCTCTCCAGAACGGTGGGATGGGCGCCAGCTGCTGTAAGAATCCGACCTCCTCGGTGGCGAGGGCAGTGGAAGAGGGGGCCGAGCCCATCCCTCAGGGAGGCGAGAGCAGTGGGGTTGCTCTCACATGGAGCACCTTCTCTGGTCCTCCTGCGCGCCCCTTCACTCTGCCCGGCAGCTCGGAGGGCGAGGCGGCCACTGCAGCTTCTATGCTGTTAGCCCTGAGCTGCACAGACAAAGTCGCTGCTGAGGGGCGCCTCGAGCATGGCGATGGATCTGATGAACTTGCGAGTGACACATGGTCGTCGTTGCACGTCCGAGTCTGGTGCCGACGAGGCGGCGTATCAGGCGAGATTCTCTCGCGTGCTCTCACCGCTGCTATGTGGCGGTGGCGACAGCCGCCCCCTGAGAGGTCGGACGAGTGGCTGGTGCTTCGTCGAGTGCTTTGCGCCCATCCACTCTTTGCCGTCTGCCGCAACGATGCGTTGATGCTACAGGAAGTAGTGGAGGTCTTTGAGAGGCAGGAGACACAGCCTGGAGAGGTTGTCGTGTCGC
>NW_003946484.1:0-1141 GCF_000234665.1 Leishmania mexicana MHOM/GT/2001/U1103
CCCTGGCGACACGACAACCTCTCCAGGCTGTGTCTCCTGCCTCTCAAAGACCTCCACTACTTCCTGTAGCATCAACGCATCGTTGCGGCAGACGGCAAAGAGTGGATGGGCGCAAAGCACTCGACGAAGCACCAGCCACTCGTCCGACCTCTCAGGGGGCGGCTGTCGCCACCGCCACATAGCAGCGGTGAGAGCACGCGAGAGAATCTCGCCTGATACGCCGCCTCGTCGGCACCAGACTCGGACGTGCAACGACGACCATGTGTCACTCGCAAGTTCATCAGATCCATCGCCATGCTCGAGGCGCCCCTCAGCAGCGACTTTGTCTGTGCAGCTCAGGGCTAACAGCATAGAAGCTGCAGTGGCCGCCTCGCCCTCCGAGCTGCCGGGCAGAGTGAAGGGGCGCGCAGGAGGACCAGAGAAGGTGCTCCATGTGAGAGCAACACCACTGCTCTCGCCTCCCTGAGGGATGGGCTCGGCCCCCTCTTCCACTGCCCTCGCCACCGAGGAGGTCGGATTCTTACAGCAGCTGGCGCCCATCCCACCGTTCTGGAGAGCAGAGGAGGGTGTTGCGCCGTGGTCCAGACGTGGCAAATCGTAGCACCGTCGAAAAGGGAGAGAGACACGTACGCGTCACACGCGCAGTCTCACGAAGCCGGCCGCGTGCGCACCCACGAGGATAGTAGACTAGAAGATGAGGCGAAGCCACGAGGCGACAGGAGTAGTGGTGGTGGTGCCCATCACACCTGAGAAGAGAGAAGCGCCAACGGTAGCATGCACGGGAAGAGTTGCAACAAGGAGGTGAGGCAAAGAACACAGAGAGAGGAAGAATCATCTAGCGTCGAGAGACGGGTAGGGGAGAGTGGCGGACATGGTACGAGGGAATCGTGCCGATGTGCATACACACAGCGTCTCCGCCCGTCATCTACTCAGCTCTCTTCCACTGCCCTTGTGCACTTGCCCTCGGTGATCGGCGTGGCGGGAGGGTGGTCATATCGACAGAGATCAACTGGAGGGAGTCTGGCGCCTGAAACACTACGTCTTTCACTGTGCTTGAAGACGATAGAGCCGGCGTGCATCGTCCGATTTTCGACCGCCTTGACTCATGTTCGTCGCTCCAGCAAAGGATATGCTGCACAGC
>NW_003946483.1:0-1670 GCF_000234665.1 Leishmania mexicana MHOM/GT/2001/U1103
CCGCGCCGCCACCAACAACCCAGCAGCCATGCGCCGGCACCACAGCAGCGCTTCGGGGAAGAGGAAGGGGAAGGGGAGACGCACAGGGCCACACTAGCCAAGACACGCACGCGCACACCGAGAGCGATGGGCCGGCCAAGGGCACACACGGGAACCCGCAGCTTCCGCACGCTCCTCCTCGAGTGCGGCTTCGTGGAGGAGCAGTGCTGCTGTCGAGCTCGCCCTCCGCTCCCTGTGGCTTCTTCACTCCTATTCTTGCTCTGTGTATTCCTTCGAGTTCACACTCTCAACTGATTCCCTCACCTGTGACGGTATCAGCAGGAAGATGATGTTGATGATATCCAGTATCCAGGCCACCACCAGGAGAATGAGCCCGACGCCAAGGGTGCCGCGATCCTTCAGCCTGGAGCACTGTGGGCCATCGACCTTGTTGTACGTCACCACCATGGCCACCCACACAACGCACAAGGTGCCAGCGCCAACCACGTTCAGCGCCAGGCAGACCACGCGGAGGAAAGAGCAGCAGAACAGCAAAGTAAGGCCTGCAGTAAACGCCGCCAAGTACACGGCGATGGAGATGATGACGAACGCCTGTGCAACGCGGAAACGCGAGACACGGGAGGGGCAAGTCCCATATAGCATCTCGATGTAGAGTAAGTAGTCACTGGACCTGCACGTATAAGGACTACCCCACAGGGTGATGCAAATGGGATCGCCATTTGGAACCATCACGCGAAACATCTCGATCGGCGTTCCCACCAGCAGCAAGAGGAGCGCCGCCAACTGGATGATCACGTACAGAATGAGGGGGACACTGTACGCCATGGCCGCAAGCGGACGAGAGCGAGAGGCTGAGAAGGGCAGCGCCGAGGCAGACGGGGGAGGCAACAGCAGAGGGGGTAGTGGGGGGGGATGAGATGGCGCAGCACAGCGGACGAGGAGGGCAGGTGGGACAGCGGGAGAGAGCAGAGGTGCGGCGACGCGATGTCCTTCTGGCTGCGGCGTGTGCGCGCACGCGTTGTCGTTTGGCGTCCGGTGGCGTGCGTGCGTGTTGTGAGAGGCGGAAGAGGGATGGGCGGCGTGGGCAGCAGTGAAACAGGGCGAGAAGAGAGATGGAGAAGGAGGCAGTGGCCGGGAGGCAGGCAAGTGACGCTGCGAGGCGTGCAGCACACCCTACCCTTCCTCTCCAGGAGGACGATGGGGGCGGCAGTGGCGGTGTTGGGTTGAACGCGTCGGACAAGGGAGGCAAGCAAGGTAACGAGCACGCACGCGCGCACGAAGGCGTGCCACAAAGCAAACAGAGGAGAAGCGAGAGAAGAGAGAAAGGCGCACGCACGCCGTCCGCCCTGCTAGGCGAGGACAGCAAGCGAGCGGTCCGCGAGGACATCGTAACGTGAGACCTTCGGCGGTGTTGTTGGCGCATGCACACATATGTACGCAGCCATATAGAGAGATGTGTGCATGTGCACTCGTCGTTTTGCTTTTGTTTAGGGGTGCTGATCCGCACGTCTCTCCGAATCAGCGAGGCACGCACCGGCTTCCCACCGCCTCCATACCACCGCGCACAGGCCGACACATGCGCACGTGCAGCAGCAGCGCGCCCCTACGCCCTGTGGCACGGCGGCCACATCCGCGTCGTCGACGACGAGCCGTCCTGCCGCTGCACCGGG
>NW_003946482.1:0-1049 GCF_000234665.1 Leishmania mexicana MHOM/GT/2001/U1103
CTGTACAGCGCTGTGAGCCATCCACGATGCTGTCCTAGCGGTAGACAATGGCTCTGTTGTAGTATTGTGTGCTAGAGCCCTCTTGGTTGCAGTGCCGTTGTCGCTGTTGCAGGTCATGGCAGAGAACGTCAACGCCGCCTGCCGCTCATCGCAAGCGCCAACGTCCGTACGCCATCGTGGGAGGGCCTGTTCGCCGCGCGTGCGCTCCGACACAACAGCATCTCGACGACAAGAATCACCTGGGACGCGTGTGTCCGCAAGCTGTTGCCCGTTGGCGGTGCCGCCAGACGGCCTTACCAATGGCGCCATGCCGAGCATCTGACTTGTTGAATGCGCACACAACCACACACACACAAGAACAAATGAATAATAAGAATACTCGTGTCCATAATAATCCGGAGAAACGCATGGCCGCACCCTTGGCAGAGACACGACCGCACAAAGGGAAAAGAGAGATAAAGAAGTAGGGAGGGGGAGGGGGAGGGGGGAAGCAACGAAAACGTGCGAGGGGCTAAAGGTGATATACATATATATATATATATATACATATATATATATGCAGCCTGAGTCCCCCCACCCACCCACCCACCCGCCCAAAGACGCGTAGAGGGGAAAGAGAGACAGAGAGAGGGACCCGCGTGAGCGTGTCTGTGTCTGCCCGTCTGTCGATCCCTCTAGCCTGTCTGTCTGTCTGTGTGTGTGTGTGTGTGTGTGTGTGTGTGTGTCTGTGTGTGGAGCTCACAAGGCAGCAGAGGCAACACGACTTGTCTCGCACACGCAAGAGTCAGCTCAAGTCTTGAAGGGGCCACGAAAGAGGATGAGAAGCGTCGATCAGCCGGGAGAAGAGCCGAACCAGAACAAAAACAACAAAAAAACGAATGGGAAGATGTGGAGAAGGGCAAACCAAAAGCTAAAACAACGCAGAAAGGGGCCTTCAGAGGGAGGAGAGAGAGAGAGAGCAGAGGGGGAGAGAGAACAGCGGGAGGGGGGCGCCAATAAGCATCGCCAACGGAAATACGAAGGGAATCTACAGCGGCGGTGCAACAAGT
>NW_003946481.1:0-1712 GCF_000234665.1 Leishmania mexicana MHOM/GT/2001/U1103
GCGGGGGAGGAGCGCATTGCATAGCCAGCCTCCACCTCTCCATATTCGCCATCTACTCCAGACGAGTACCACGGAGAGTGCGGAAGCGCAAAGGCAGAAGCGGAGGAGCGCAACCCTATGGTGCGTTGCGCGGGGGAGGGGGGCGAACATGTTTCCCTCTCGCATGCATACACACACACGCCTCTCGGTACATCTATAGCTGTCCGACAGGTGCGCAGCCCTCGCCCGTGGCGCTCCCCCTCTCCCCTATTTTCACGCGTCTCTCCCCTCCCCCATCCCCTCCTCTGCCGTTTTGCGACCACTGCTGCTCTTCTGCTCTTGCCACGCGCTTCGCGAGCGACCTTCACGCGGACGCAACGGGCACGCATTGCTCGACTGCTTCACACGCACACACACCACGCGACAGCTGACACGTTACGCGCGCCCCGCATCCGCCGAACCCGTCGGCTCTCTCTCGCGCACCGGCCCCCTCCCCCACCCTCACTCGAATTCGTCACTTCTTTGGCCGTCTCTTGTTCTGAACTCTCTCGTCATCGCACCCCTCCTCCGCCGTCCGTCGAGCCATCCCCAGCGGTACATATTTGGGGCCTCTTTCGCCTTGGGCCCCCGCCTTCCTCGATCTTTCTCCGCTTGCCGCTCGCCCCACGCGAATCCCTTTCTACCCACGCACCACAAGACACCATTTTACCTGTCCCACAGCCTCAGATGTCCCACCGCCCCAGTATGCGGGGCGATGGCGCACAGCGGCCATGCAGCCCTGCCCAGTCCACCACCAAGGATGCACACCGCGCTCACAACGGAGCAGTGCCGCCGTCGCACGCGCAGCCGCGCCGCACCGGATGTCTTGGTGTGCTCCAGGGCATCCGCGACGCCGTCATCAAAGCGGTGTACGTGATCGTGCCGCCCGGCGGCATTCTCTCCGGCGCCTTCAACATGTCGAGCTCTTCCATCGGCGCCGGCATCCTTGGCCTGCCCGCGGCGACCGACTCTGCAGGCATCATCCCCGCCATGATCTTCCTCGTCGTCATCACGTACTTCTCCGTGTTCTCCATGTACATCCTGGCACTCGCATCGGAGAATACGCGCATCAAGACCTTCGAGGGCTTGGCGCGGTGGCTCTTCCCAGCGAGAAGATATGCCTTCTCATACTTGGCCGCGTTCATCCGGCTTTTCCACGGCTTTTCTAGCTGCGTCGCCTACGTCATCAGCGTGGGCAACTGCCTTGGTCCCATCTTCACCGGCGCCGCAGAGCAGCACCCCGACAACAAAGCCATCCAGTTCTTCGCCACCACGCAGGGCAACCGCGTGCTCACCGTCATCGTTTGGCTCTTCGTGATGCTGCCGCTGGTTATTCCGAAGCACATCGACTCACTGCGCTACGCCTCCGCCATCGCGGTGACATTTATGGTGTACTTCGTCTTCGTGGTTGTCGCACACAGCTGCCGCAACGGACTGGCGGAAATGTCGAAGCACGTGAAGCTGTCCGGCAACCAGGTGGACGATGACAAGCTGGAGCACAACACGGTCTTTCTTTTTCGCACCGGCAACTCCGTAATCCACTCCGTCGGCATCTTTGTTTTCGCGTACGTGTGCCAAATCAACGCGCAGGAGGTTCTGTGGGATTTGAGGCCCGAGATTCGCACGTCGAAGACCTTCACGATGTCGGCGTTCATTGGAATGATGCTGTGCATCACTCTATACATGCTGGAGTC
>NW_003946428.1:0-2949 GCF_000234665.1 Leishmania mexicana MHOM/GT/2001/U1103
CCTGTCGATGGGCGTTAGCCGGACACGCGTGGCTGCGCGGACGCCGCAGGTGCGACACCGTGGCGGGGCTGCGGCCGGTGTGGCTGGCCGTGGCGCACACGCTGCTGCCCCTGCTCTGGACCTCTACGCGGAGCTGTAGTTGGACCCCGACTGGAGGCGCTCTGGCCGGCGCACGAGCAGCTCCGGGATTGCGTGTACGCACTCTGCGGGGAGGTGTTTGTGGAGGCGGTGTGCCGTGGCGGAGGCGGCTTGGATGAGCTGCTTGCCGCCTGTGATGGGCGCGGTGTCTGTGCGGGAAGGCGCACGGCTGCGAAGCTGCTGAGGGCTGTGCGGCGCTGCGGGACATGGCGCTGGGCGATCGCGCAGGGTGTGCGTGGGTGCTCGGCGGCAGGCCTGTGCGCTGCGCCTCCCGGTGGTGCTGGCTGTAGGCGCGCTGTGAAGTGAGGATGTGATGGGTGAGCGCGGGTGGTGTGTGTGTGCGTGCGCGTGTGTGTCTGGGCGGAGGGGCGTGTGCACGGATGCAGGGCCCCAACGCGTGCTGCGACTGGCACCGGCGCCTTCGTCGGCGCATCGCGCGCACACGGTGTGGGTGCGTCTCACACCCCCTGCTCGCTGGTGACGTCTGTCTGTGGTGTGGTGCGGGGCTGCTGCGGTGCGGTGTCTGTGCGTGTTGGGCCCGTCTGCGCAGCCGCCGTGCCCCTGCCTGCTGTGTGCCGCGAGAGGGGCTGTGTGCTTGTGTGCTGGTGTCTCCCCCGGCCGGTGCTGTGGTCGGTGTGTGTTCTGCTGTGCGGGCCGGTGCTCGGGTGCGACGGTGCGTGGTGGCGGTGCTGCATGCCGCCCGCCCGCACGCCGTGGCGGCCCGCCTCGCCTGCGCACGGGTCTCCATCGTGGCCACGGCCGTGCTCGTTTGGCGACGCGGAAGCGAGAAGGACGCAGCCGGAGGCACCGGACGGTGTGCTGTGCGCCTGCGTGTCGTTGCACTCTCTCCCCCTCGTCCTCGCTGTGCGGCGCGCGGCACATGCGCCGGCCTCCTCTCCTGCTGCTTTTTGTCTGTGCGCATGCCAGCCAGCGGCGCATCTGCCGCCGCTGCGCACGCCTGGCAGTCTCCGCTGCCTGTGACCTCCCCCTCCCTCCCCACTCTCTGTGTCTCTGTCCCCTCCTCTCTCTCCTCGCCCCTGTCCGTTTGCGCCCTCTCACAACACACGCGCACCACCCACCGAACACCGACAACGCGCGCATGAACGTCGACGCAACGCACATGTGCATGTGCTGTCAAGGCTCTCCCTCGCTGTCTCCGGCCTGCACCCCCGCGCCCTCCTCGCCCGCTCTTTTGCGCCATCTCGACCCCCAGACCCTGCGCCTCGCCCTTTGTGCTGTGTGCCTCCGCCTCGCCTCTCTCAGCTCTGCGTTGTGCGGTCTCGAAAATGGCGGTGAAGCTCGGCGTCATCATCTACGTGGTGCTCCAGCTCATCGCGTTCGTGTTCGTGATGATCGGCACAGGAGTCGATATGTTTTACATCAAGCCGGAGGGCAGCTTTGGCTCGAGGGTATGCATCACGCTATGGGGTGCAAAGAGCGATTGCCGAAAGCCCAAGGTTACCAGCCCATCGGACTTCCGGTGGTCGCGGTGCCCGCGCATCCGGGACAACTTCCGGGTTGCTCAGTTGCTCGCTATCATCTCTGCCATCGTGTACGGCTTTGCGTTCCTCTTCGGCTTCCTTTTGCTGTACTGCTGCGCTCTCTTCCGGTGGGTCTGCCTGGCGCTGAACATCGTGGGCGCTGTCACCGCTGGTGTTGTCTGGGTGCTCATGGTGGTGACCTACCGAATTGAGGATCCTCGCTGTCAGCAGTTGAGTAAAGGCTTCGATTTCGGCACGGGCTTTGGTCTAATTTTGTGCGCCTGGGTGCTGGATATCCTCGACCTCATCTTCCTGCTGCTCCCGTGGCAACTCGGGGAATCCGGTGAGAGTGAGGAGCCGAAGGAGTATACGGAGGAGATGCAGGAGGAAGAGTCAAAGCCAGAGGAGGAGGAGTATAAGGAAATGGAGTAGGAGGGAGAGTGCGGCAGGAATGCACGGTGGAGCTTGACGGCAGCGCGGCAGCTCCACCGAGGCGTCGTGGTGGAGTGGCCGGGTGAGCGGCTGCCTTCGGGACAGACGGAGGGCGCGGAGGCTGCGGACGCTGGCCTCGGTCTTTCGCCGGCACCCTCTCTCTCGCCGCCGCCTCGTGCGTGCGCGGCGCAGGTGACGCGTTGGCGATGCGGTGCAGCAGCGCACGCGCACCCTGCACGCACGTCCCGAGGAGCCCCTCTCGGTTTCTGCGCTGCGGCGTCGGCTTCCTCGTTTGCATGGTGCTGCGCGGCTGTCGGTGCGTGCGGGCTCCCTGTCGAGTGCTGATGTGGCTTCGCTGTCGAGTGCGCGTGGTGGCGTGATGACGGTTTCTGCGTGGCCGTCCTCGTCCTCTCCTGCGCGTGTCCTCTGCGCCGTGCCCGCCGCTCCGTCCGCTTTTGCCTGTGCTGCGCTGCACGGCGCCTTGCGCTCTGCAGTGGGCGACGCACCGTTAGCGGGGACGGGCGCACCGACGCCCCATTGCGAAGCGTGAGCGTGAGAGGGGCAGCGAGGGGATGCGACGGCCGCCGCCAGGGCCGGACGGTGACCGCGGGAATGCGACGGAGCGTGGCGGCGAGGGCGGCGAGGGGGCGCGGAGGGCAGGGGGGGAGACGGACGCGCTTGAGAGAGCGGCGGGAGGCGCAGCGCCGCACCGCGTCTCTGTGGTGTCTCTCTCGCGTCCGCTGTTGCCGCCGCCCTCGCATGTCTGCCTCACCCCCTGGTGCACACCGCACGGACTGCTCGAGGGGAGACGGGGTGCGCTGGTGTGGTGGTGGCGGGTGCAGGCGACACACCGGTGCACACGCAACGCCAGAGGGGGGCGATGACAATCTTGCTCTTC
>NW_003946480.1:0-1266 GCF_000234665.1 Leishmania mexicana MHOM/GT/2001/U1103
AGCTATTTAGGTGAGACTATAGAATACTCAAGCTTGCATGCCTGCAGGTCGACTCTAGAGGATCCCACGTGTCTTTCATCACTTCTGGACATTCCTCAGCCACTACATTTTCAAATATAAACTTTCTTCTATTTTTAAAACTTTGATGCGTTAGCCCCTATCTTCTATCCTTGGTCTCTATATATCTGACTATCTCAATATTTTCCAGCATTTTTTTGTGCATGTGCTGAATTCTGAAACATTTCTACAGAATTATATTAAGATTTCATTACTATGTTCTTTTTTTTTAAATATTTTTTTTATTTTCCCACTGTACAGCAAGGGGATCAGGTTATCCTTACATGTATACATTACAATTACATTTTCCCCCCACCCTTTCTTCTGTTGCAACATGAGTATCTAGACAAAGTTCTCAATGCTGATATTCAGCAGGATCTCCTTGTAAATCTATTCTAAGTTGAGTCTGATAAGCCCAAGCTCCCGATTCCTCCCACTCCCTCCCCCTCCCATCAGGCAGCCACAAGTCTCTTCTCCAAGTTCATGATTTTCTTTTCTGAGGAGATGTTCATTTGTGCTGGATATTAGATTCCAGTTATAAGTGATATCATATGGTATTTGTCTTTCTCTTTCTGGCTCATTTCACTCAGGATGAGATTCTCTAGTTCCATCCATGTTGCTGCAAATGTCATGATCATTTTTTATGGCCGAGTAGTATTCCATTGTGTATATATACCACATCTTCGGAATCCAATCATCTGTCGATGGACATTTGGGTTGTTTCCATGTCCTGGCTATTGTGAATAGTGCTGCAATGAACATGCGGGGGCATGTGTCTCTTTTAAGTAGAGTTTTGTCCGGATAGATGCCCAAGAGTGGGATTGCAGTGTCATATGGAAGTTCTATGTATAGATTTCTAAGGTATCTCCAAACTGTAACCTCCATGTGCTGCAGGAGCAGCTCAAAAAGACAAAAATAAAGAAAGAAAGAAAGAAAATCTGAGCAGTCGCCGCTGCTCACACATTTGCTTTATTTCGAAAGCGCCATTGTTGGACGATGACCTTTCTATACGTATGTATTTTTTCTTTTTTGTTTTAGGACAGTTGTCTTACTGAGAACAATAGTGTCAAGAGGAAGACACCACTGCTACTTTTTTAATGGAAGATGTTTACTTTGAAAAAGTTAGTGGGATCCTCTAGAGTCGACCTGCAGGCATGCAAGCTTGAGTATTCTATAGTCTCACCTAAATANCNNGGCTTNNCTTTTGAT
>NW_003946479.1:0-1087 GCF_000234665.1 Leishmania mexicana MHOM/GT/2001/U1103
CATTAGTCGAGCTATTTAGGTGAGACTATAGAATATCATGCTCTCACTGCCTGCGGCTTGGAGTCTTCAGGATCCCACCAGAAGACACTGGGGTAAGAATGTGTTATCTCCCTCCACAATTTCCTCCCGCCATCCAAAAGGAGTTCCTGAAGGTTGTTTTTAGAAGGCAGCTTATTCCTATTTTGTATGAATGTTGGTCTCTGTTAATACTTGTGGAGACTTGCTTTGAGGGCCAATATTTGTTCAGTTTTTGTAAAGAATATGATTCTCTCACTGTTGGGAGCAGAGTTCTATAAATGTCCAATAGATAAGAAATGTCCAGTTGTATTGTTCATATTTTTCATCCTTAGCATTCTTTTTTAATCTGCTTGGTCTCTATCCCTGAGTTCTAGTGATAATTCATTCTCTATAGTTGTGGATTTATCAATTTCTCCTTGTAATTATGTCAAGTTCTTCATTGTAAATGTTGAGAATACCTGGTTAAATGCTGTCAAATTTAGGATACTTTATCTTACTGATGAAGTGGGTCCTTATTATTAAAACAGTGATCCTTTTTATTGCTTATTACTTTTGGCCTTAACATCTGTTTTGTCTAATAGCAATTTTTTTTTTTTTTTTTTTTGTCTTTTTGCCTTTTCTTGGGCCACTGTCGCAGCATATGGAGGTTCCCAGGCTAGGGGTCTAATCAGAGCCATAGCCGCCAGCCTACGCCAGAGCCACAGCAATGCGGGATCCGAGCCGCGTCTGCAACCTACACCACAGCTCACAACAACGCTGGATCCTTAACCCACTGAGCAAGGCCAGGGATTGAACCCACAACCTCATGGTTCCTAGTCGGATTCGTTAACCACTGAGCCACGACTGGAACTCCGGCACTTATCAAATGTTTGATTCTTCCAGATTCCTTTACTATTTGGTTACTACTCTCCAAACTATGTTTTCTAAATTCTGTCCCTTCTGTATTCAGAAACTATATTCAGATCTCTCTATATGCCGCACTGGCCTTTTCCCCCAGGACTGGAAGAAGCCCTGTGAGCTAAAGCCCAGTGATTTCATATAAACCATGAAGAACTCAAGGACTCATTGC
>NW_003946478.1:0-1761 GCF_000234665.1 Leishmania mexicana MHOM/GT/2001/U1103
ACGCCAGCTATTTAGGTGAGACTATAGAATACTCAAGCTTGCATGCCTGCAGGTCGACTCTAGAGGATCCCACAGTGGAGTCCATGCAGCGAGGCCCAGTGCATCCCGATTGAATGCAGTGGATTGTATGCAGCATGGCCCAAAGCTTCCCGATTGAATGCAGTGGATTCCATGCATTGTGATGGAATGCAGTGTAGTCCATGCAACGAGGAAAAATGCATCCCGATTGAATGCAGTGGATTCCATGCAGCCTGATTGAATGCAGTGTATTCCATGCAGCATAATGAAATGGAACCCTATGGAATGCAGCGGATTTTATGCTGCATGATTGAATGCAGTGGATTCCATGCAGCATGATTGAATGCAGTGGATTTTATGCAGCATGGCCCAAAGCATCCCGATTGAATGCAGTGGAGTCCATGCAGCATCAATGAATGCAGAGGATTCCATGCATTTTGGTGCAATGGATCCCGATTGTATGCAGTGGAGTCCATGCAGCGAGGCCCAATGCATCCCGATTGAATGCAGTGGATTTTATGCAGCATGACCCAAAGCATGCCGATGGAATGCAGTGGATTACATGCGATGTGATTGAATTCAGTGAACTCCATGCAGCATTGTAGAATGCATCCCCATTGAATGCAGTGGATTCCATGCAGCCTGATTGAATGCAGTGTATTCCATGCAGCGAGTCCCAATGCATCCCGATTGAATGCAGTGGATTTTATGCAGCATGATTGAATGCAGTGGATTCCATGCAGCATGATTGAATGCAGTGGAGTTTATGCAGCATGGCCCAAAGCATCCCGATGGAATGCAGTGGATTCCATGCACTGTGATTGAATGCAGTGAAAACCACGCAGCATGGTAAAATGCATCCCGATTGAATGCAGTGGATTCCATGCAGCGTGATTGAATGCAGTGTATTCCATGCAGCGTGAAGAAATGGAACCCAATTGAATGCAAGGATTTATGCAGCATTACTGAATGCAGTGGATTCAAAAAGCAAGATTGAATGCAGTGGATTTTATGCAGCATGGCCCAAAGCATCCCGATGGAATGCAGTGGATTCCATGCATTGTGATTGAATGCAGTGAACTGCATGCAACGTGGTAAAATGCATCCCGATTGAATGCAGTGGATTCCATGCAGCGTGATTAAGTGCAGTCGATTCCACATAGCTTAGTAAAATGAATCCCGATTAGAATACCATGGATTACATGCAGCGTGATTAAATGCAGTGTAATCCATGCAGAGTGGTAAAATGCATCCCGATTGAATGCAGTGGATTCCATGCAGCGTGATTGAATGCAGTGGATTCCATGCAGCCTGGTAAAATGCATCCCGATTGAATGCAGTGGATTCCATGCAGCGTGATTGAATGCAGTGGATTCCATGCAGCCTGGTAAAATGCATCCCGATTGAATGCAGTGGATTACGTGCAGCATGATTGAATGCAGTGGATTTTATGCAGCATGGCCCAAAGCATCCTGATTGAATGCAGTGGATTACGTGTAGCATGATTGAATGCAGTGAACTCCATGCAATATGGTAAAATGCATCCTGATTGAATGCAGTGGATTCGATACAGCTTAGTATAATGTATCCCAGTTAAATTCGGTGGATTCCATGCAGCGTCGTTGAATGCAGTGTATTTTATGAGGCATGGCCCAAAGCATCCCGATTGAATGCAGTGGATTCCATGCATTGTGATTGAATGCAGTGAACTCCATGCAGCGTGATAAAATGAATCCCGATTGA
>NW_003946477.1:0-1057 GCF_000234665.1 Leishmania mexicana MHOM/GT/2001/U1103
TTGTGCTATGCAATAGTTCCTAGTTAATTACATATATTATATATAGTAGTGTGTATATATTAATCACAAACTCCTAATTTATCCCTCCCCCCAAACACGTTTTGCTTTTGGTAACCATACATTTGTTTTCAAAGTCTGTGAGTCTGTTTCTATTTTGTAACTATGTTCATTTACATTATTTTTTTAGAATCCACATAGAAATGATAGCATGGGAGTTCCCGTCGTGGCTCAGTGGTTAACAAATCCGACTAGGAACCATGAGGTTGCGGGTTCGATCCCTAGCCTTGCTCAGTGGGTTAAGGTTCTGGCGTTGCCATGAGCTATGGTGTAGGTCACAGACGCGGCTCGGATCCCGCGTTGCTGTGGCTCTGGCATAGGCCAGTGGCTACAGCTCCGATTCAACCCCTAGCCTGGGAACCTCCATATGCCTCGGGAGCGGCCCAAGAAATAGCAACAACAACAACAACAAAAAGACAAAAGACAAAAAAAATAAATAAAATAAATAAAAAGTTGTAACTGAGGATCAACACCTTCCTAAAATAAAAATATATAAACCTGGTTTCAGAAGCAACTAGTCTTGGAAAGGACATAATTTATTTTGTACACCATCTGAAGACTGCTGAAATCTTCCCAGCAATACCAGTCTGGCAAATAATAAGCCTGTGGGGAAAAATGCCTTTTTTCTAATTGGCATTCATAATAAAGTTTCTACGTAAAAAATAAAAAAATAAGAAAAGAAAAATAATCCAAAATGAATTGATTAAGGTATGTGATCTATCGGGACTTTCACTGTTAAGACAATTTGGAATTGTTCTTTGAGAAAATGCAGTAACCTTTTAAATTAATAATTATATTTATTTGACAAACTGTACTCTCAAGCTATAAATCAGTCAGCTGAATCCCAGAAAAAGGCTGAATTCTCTTTATATCTTGCCTTTTATTGTCAGTGCATTGACAATAGATGTTTGCTTGCTGCATTTAAGACAATAGAGGTCTCTGTTTTTGACAGAGGCTTCTGTCAGATTTATTTTCTACAAATAAGAGTGTTAAAGGACTT
>NW_003946476.1:0-1200 GCF_000234665.1 Leishmania mexicana MHOM/GT/2001/U1103
TGCCGCAGACCAAAACCAAACAAACCCCCCTAAACCCCATGGAATCAAAATAATACGAATCAGAAATTAAAACATGGAATTTCAGTAAGATGCTCAGTTAAATCACAAGGGAAGATCTTTAAATTCCACAAACTGAATTAAAAAACTTAAAATTAAAACTCTCCGAAAGCCATTTACTAGAGAGATCAGAATGCCTTGCCATGGCCAGCGACGAAAGGAACAGAACAACCCTAAAACTACGGGGGCATGAAAATAAGTGTAACTATCATTAACACCCAACGCTGGTCACCTCCAGGGATGGAGAAGACCTGCAGATTTCAAAACCACCAAAGCTCTGTACCTCCAGGCAGAATTAAACCACCATTCCCAAAGTGGGGCGTCCCAGCACCTCACGAAGCAGGGGCACAGGCCTCCTCAAGAGTTTTTAACCTCTAGGTTTTATTTTTGATTATTTTTTTTTTTTTTTTTGCCTTTTCTTGGGCCGCTCCCGCGGCATATGGAGGTTCCCAGGCTAGGGGTCGAATCGGAGCTGTAGCCACCGGCCTACGCCAGAGCCACAGCAACGCGGGATCCGAGCCGCGTCTGCAACCTACACCACAGCTCACGGCAACGCCGGATCGTTAACCCACTGAGCAAGGGCAGGGACCGAACCCGCAACCTCATGGTTCCTAGTCGGATTCGTTAACCACTGCGCCACGACGGGAACTCCGGGGCTGGGATTTTAGAACCTCTAGCATCTCCTGCAGTTTCAGCTTATCCAAGTGCCCCCTGCATCATATCCCTCAGGTATGTGGCCCCCATTTGGGACATTCCAGAGCTCTCCTAGGGCTGATGTACACCCTCAGCCCATACCCCGTGCTGGAATGCAAGGTCTCAATCTCAGCAGCTGGGGCTTCCTGGTGTGTGCTTTTGACAGAATTCCTCTCCTGATGGGGAGCCTCTGGGACTCCTCTTGGATTCCTCTTTGCCTGGCCCCTGCCTCCCCAAAGCTGGTAGGGAAGAGAAAGGACATAAAACCCTAGATTAGGTCGTGTGCCTGGCCACCAGCTGGGGGGAAGCCTTTTGAGGTGAAAAAGTTGAGATTTTTATGGCCAAGATGAACTTGCTGTGTGGGGGGTTGCCCTCCCAGGATTTGGGGGCAAGGTGGGGAGGCGGGTGGTCCAGCCACAGCACAGTGGGGACCTCCTTCCATGCGCTGAC
>NW_003946475.1:0-1049 GCF_000234665.1 Leishmania mexicana MHOM/GT/2001/U1103
TCTCTCTCAGTGCGGCGCCTCGGTGCCCTGTGGTGGTGCGCGGCTGCGCGAGCGTGAGCACGCGGCTGAAGCTGCCGTAGTCTGTTAACTTCCTTTGTTCTTTCCTAACACGGGACCCTCTCACGGCTCTCTGTCTCCCTCATTTCCAATCGCACCTTGACGTACGTACACGCACACACTCACGGGTGGTGAGGTGGTGCGACGCCGGCGTTGGCCGGATGGCCATCCACTCGTGCTCGGGAGTGGCAGGTGAGCTGACGAGGTATAGAAACGTGCCCCGAGTGTTCTGGTCACGGGCAGAACGCTGTTCTGTTTCACTTGCAGAGAGTGGCGGGCGGTGGCTGTCGTTGTCGGCTATTGACGGGGCGGCAGCTAGAGGGAGAGAGAGCAGTGAAGGGAGGTGCTTTCGGTGCGTCAGTGTCGGAGGGAGAACTTTCGGCATGGGTGTGCAATGGGAAGGGAGTCGGCCAACATCACTGGTTCGTCCGAAAACTTCCTCATCGGCTCCGCAGTGCCTTTTACCGTGGGTACAGTTATGTGCTGCTTACCCGGATGGGGTGCCTCTCTCTTCCTTTCTGCTGCCGCTCGTCGAACCCGCTCAACTGCTCTCTCTTCCTACTCTCTTCGGTGAGGCGCCTCCTGTAGCGAAGCGTTTTGGCGGCCACGCGGCAGCGGAGGTGCGATGGGTGCATTCCAAAGAGTTGCACTGTGCTTTCTGTCTGCGTCCGCTTTTTCTTTTGATGTAATCCATGACCGGTGGGGCGCTCACCCCTTCTGCTTCCCTTGCAGTGCTCTTACTCGCTCTCCACCTCTTTTTCGTCTCCGCACCCAATGTCGCTCTCACCCCTCCCGAGCATTCCGTTGCACTCGCGGTTGCTCGATGGGATTCACGTTGCGTATCCGTCTTGCACATCGCACCTTCTCTCTGTGGCCCCACTACCCCCGTCGCTTTTTGTTGACCCCTTTGCCCTGCCACCGCCTTCTGGGCCGGCGGTAGCTTGACTCGACGTACATCCTACACACAAAACCGCTTCGCCTTTCCTTCTTTC
>NW_003946474.1:0-4243 GCF_000234665.1 Leishmania mexicana MHOM/GT/2001/U1103
GACATCCCTTTCGTCACGCGGAGGGCCGTCGGAGGCGCACTGCTTGGCGTCCCAGTACTTGGACATTCCNCTTTCGCCACACGCAGGGCCGTCGGAGGCGCACTGTTTGGCGTCCCAGTACTTGGACATTCCCTTTCGCCACGCGGAGGGCCGTCGGAGGCGCACTGGTTTGCGTCCCAGTACTTGGACATTCCCTTTCGCCACGCGGAGGGCCGTCGGAGGCGCACTGGTTTGCGTCCCAGTACTTGGACATTCCCTTTCGTCACGCGGAGGGCCGTCGGAGGCGCACTGGTTTGCGTCCCAGTACTTGGACATTCCCTTTCGCCACGCGCAGGGCCGTCGGAGGCGCACTGGTTTGCGTCCCAGTACTTGGACATTCCCTTTCGTCACGCGGAGGGCCGTCGGAGGCGCACTGGTTTGCGTCCCAGTACTTGGACATTCCCTTTCGCCACGCGCAGGGCCGTCGGAGGCGCACTGCTTGGCGTCCCAGTACTTGGACATTCCCTTTCGCCACGCGCAGGGCCGTCGGAGGCGAACTGGTTTGCGTCCCAGTACTTGGACATTCCCTTTCGTCACGCGGAGGGCCGTCGGAGGCGCACTGGTTTGCGTCCCAGTACTTGGACATTCCCTTTCGTCACGCGGAGGGCCGTCGGAGGCGCACTGGTTTGCGTCCCAGTACTTGGACATTCCCTTTCGCCACGCGCAGGGCCGTCGGAGGCGCACTGGTTTGCGTCCCAGTACTTGGACATTCCCTTTCGCCACGCGCAGGGCCGTCGGAGGCGCACTGCTTGGCGTCCCAGTACTTGGACATTCCCTTTCGCCACGCGCAGGGCCGTCGGAGGCGAACTGGTTTGCGTCCCAGTACTTGGACATTCCCTTTCGTCACGCGGAGGGCCGTCGGAGGCGCACTGGTTTGCGTCCCAGTACTTGGACATTCCCTTTCGCCACGCGCAGGGCCGTCGGAGGCGAACTGGTTTGCGTCCCAGTACTTGGACATTCCCTTTCGTCACGCGGAGGGCCGTCGGAGGCGCACTGGTTTGCGTCCCAGTACTTGGACATTCCCTTTCGTCACGCGGAGGGCCGTCGGAGGCGCACTGGTTTGCGTCCCAGTACTTGGACATTCCCTTTCGCCACGCGCAGGGCCGTCGGAGGCGCACTGGTTTGCGTCCCAGTACTTGCACATTCCCTTTCGCCACGCGCAGGGCCGTCGGAGGCGCACTGCTTGGCGTCCCAGTACTTGGACATTCCCTTTCGTCACGCGGAGGGCCGTCGGAGGCGCACTGGTTTGCGTCCCAGTACTTGGACATTCCCTTTCGTCACGCGGAGGGCCGTCGGAGGCGCACTGGTTTGCGTCCCAGTACTTGCACATTCCCTTTCGCCACGCGCAGGGCCGTCGGAGGCGCACTGCTTGGCGTCCCAGTACTTGGACATTCCCTTTCGTCACACGCAGGGCCGTCGGAGGCGCACTGCTTGGCGTCCCAGTACTTTGACATTCCCTTTCGTCACGCGGAGGGCCGTCGGAGGCGCACTGGTTTGCGTCCCAGTACTTTGACATTCCCTTTCGTCACGCGGAGGGCCGTCGGAGGCGCACTGGTTTGCGTCCCAGTACTTGCACATTCCCTTTCGCCACGCGCAGGGCCGTCGGAGGCGCACTGCTTGGCGTCCCAGTACTTGGACATTCCCTTTCGTCACACGCAGGGCCGTCGGAGGCGCACTGCTTGGCGTCCAGTACTTGGACATTCCCTTTCGCCACGCGCAGGGCCGTCGGAGGCGCACTGGTTTGCGTCCCAGTACTTGGACATTCCCTTTGGCCACGCGCAGGGCCGTCGGAGGCGCACTGCTTGGCGTCCAGTACTTGGACATTCCCTTTCGCCACGCGCAGGGCCGTCGGAGGCGCACTGGTTTGCGTCCCAGTACTTGGACATTCCCTTTCGCCACGCGCAGGGCCGTCGGAGGCGCACTGGTTTGCGTCCCAGTACTTGGACATTCCCTTTCGTCACGCGGAGGGCCGTCGGAGGCGCACTGGTTTGCGTCCCAGTACTTGGACATTCCCTTTCGCCACGCGCAGGGCCGTCGGAGGCGCACTGGTTTGCGTCCCAGTACTTGGACATTCCCTTTCGCCACGCGGAGGGCCGTCGGAGGCGCACTGGTTTGCGTCCCAGTACTTGGACATTCCCTTTCGTCACACGCAGGGCCGTCGGAGGCGCACTGCTTGGCGTCCCAGTACTTGGACATTCCCTTTCGTCACACGCAGGGCCGTCGGAGGCGCACTGCTTGGCGTCCCAGTACTTGGACATTCCCTTTCGTCACACGCAGGGCCGTCGGAGGCGCACTGCTTGGCGTCCCAGTACTTTGACATTCCCTTTCGCCACGCGCAGGGCCGTCGGAGGCGCACTGGTTTGCGTCCCAGTACTTGGACATTCCCTTTCGTCACGCGGAGGGCCGTCGGAGGCGCACTGGTTTGCGTCCCAGTACTTGGACATTCCCTTTCGCCACGCGGAGGGCCGTCGGAGGCGCACTGGTTTGCGTCCCAGTACTTGGACATTCCCTTTCGTCACACGCAGGGCCGTCGGAGGCGCACTGCTTGGCGTCCCAGTACTTGGACATTCCCTTTCGTCACACGCAGGGCCGTCGGAGGCGCACTGCTTGGCGTCCCAGTACTTTGACATTCCCTTTCGTCACGCGGAGGGCCGTCGGAGGCGCACTGGTTTGCGTCCCAGTACTTGCACATTCCCTTTCGCCACGCGCAGGGCCGTCGGAGGCGCACTGCTTGGCGTCCCAGTACTTGGACATTCCCTTTCGTCACACGCAGGGCCGTCGGAGGCGCACTGGTTTGCGTCCCAGTACTTGGACATTCCCTTTCGTCACACGCAGGGCCGTCGGAGGCGCACTGCTTGGCGTCCCAGTACTTGGACATTCCCTTTCGTCACGCGGAGGGCCGTCGGAGGCGCACTGGTTTGCGTCCCAGTACTTGGACATTCCCTTTCGCCACGCGCAGGGCCGTCGGAGGCGCACTGGTTTGCGTCCCAGTACTTTGACATTCCCTTTCGTCACGCGGAGGGCCGTCGGAGGCGCACTGGTTTGCGTCCCAGTACTTGGACATTCCCTTTCGTCACGCGGAGGGCCGTCGGAGGCGCACTGGTTTGCGTCCCAGTACTTGCACATTCCCTTTCGCCACGCGCAGGGCCGTCGGAGGCGCACTGCTTGGCGTCCCAGTACTTGGACATTCCCTTTCGTCACGCGGAGGGCCGTCGGAGGCGCACTGGTTGGCGTCCCAGTACTTGGACATTCCCTTTCGTCACGCGGAGGGCCGTGGGAGGCGCACTGGTTGGCGTCCAGTACTTGGACATTCCCTTTCGCCACGCGGAGGGCCGTCGGAGGCGCACTGCTTGGCGTCCCAGTACTTGGACATTCCCTTTCGTCACGCGGAGGGCCGTCGGAGGCGCACTGGTTTGCGTCCCAGTACTTGGACATTCCCTTTCGTCACGCGGAGGGCCGTCGGAGGCGCACTGGTTTGCGTCCCAGTACTTGGACATTCCCTTTCGTCACGCGGAGGGCCGTCGGAGGCGCACTGGTTTGCGTCCCAGTACTTGGACATTCCCTTTCGCCACGCGCAGGGCCGTCGGAGGCGCACTGCTTGGCGTCCCAGTACTTGGACATTCCCTTTCGCCACGCGCAGGGCCGTCGGAGGCGCACTGGTTTGCGTCCCAGTACTTGCACATTCCCTTTCGCCACGCGCAGGGCCGTCGGAGGCGCACTGCTTGGCGTCCCAGTACTTGGACATTCCCTTTCGCCATGCGCAGGGCCGTCGGAGGCGCAGTGGTTTGCGTCCCAGTACTTGGACATTCCCTTTCGCCACGCGCAGGGCCGTCGGAGGCGAACTGGTTTGCGTCCCAGTACTTGGACATTCCCTTTCGCCACGCGCAGGGCCGTCGGAGGCGAACTGGTTTGCGTCCCAGTACTTGGACATTCCCTTTCGCCACGCGCAGGGCCGTCGGAGGCGAACTGGTTTGCGTCCCAGTACTTGGACATTCCCTTTCGCCACGCGCAGGGCCGTCGGAGGCGCACTGGTTTGCGTCCCAGTACTTGCACATTCCCTTTCGCCACGCGCAGGGCCGTCGGAGGCGCACTGCTTGGCGTCCCAGTACTTGGACATTCCCTTTCGCCATGCGCAGGGCCGTCGGAGGCGCACTGCTTGGGATGTGAGTGTTGGAGTGTTGCTTTTTGAAGGTAGCGGTGTGAA
>NW_003946473.1:0-937 GCF_000234665.1 Leishmania mexicana MHOM/GT/2001/U1103
ATCACAGGGCCCAGTGCCCACAGTCTCTGTGGAGCCCGGGAGCCTGCAGCCTGCCCTTGGGGAGTACGGCTGCGGACTCTTGGTGTCGGTGGACAGGTCTGGGCTGGCGGTGTGCGGAAGAGACCTGCGGCCGTGATGCGGGTTGGACGAGGTGACAGCGGATGGCGTCTGCGATGCAGCAAGTGTACGCGCGCCGCTGGCCTGTCGCGTGCGGGTGCCATGTCAGTACGTCTTTGGCCGTTGTGGATGGGGGCATAACGGCACAGTGGACGGGCTTGCAAGGTGGGCAGTGCCGGGGGAGCGGACGCCGGGTGCGTGGGCTGCGGATTTGGCCACTGCTCTGAGGCGCCAGGCCGACATCCCCCGCAGCCGCGGTACGCGACGCGACGCGCTGCGACAGGAGCACCTTTGCGGCAGCTGCGCCACCCCGGAGGAGCAAGGATGCTGCGCTTACGGGACGACAGGAGGCGATCCTCGCGCAGCGGCGGGGAGGCGCGCAGAGGGCGTGCTGGCCAGCTGCACCGCTGGCGGTGTGGTACCGCCCGCCCGCCTGCTTTTGGTATGGGTGCGTGCGACGCGGCGCTGTGCCCTGTGTGCGACGCGCGGTTCTCGGATCGCTCGTGGCTCGAAGCGGCCCGCATTTCGCGCTGTGATGTTGCACGCGATGGTGCGGCTGCGCACGTCTCACTCGCGCCGCATGGGCTTCCCCCGTCGGGTGCGTGTGGCTGTCCCCTGCGCCCCTTCGGGACGGCAGGGCAGGCGGTGTTTGTGCGGTGGCGCGTGGTTGTCGGCGTGCCCCTTCCACTTGCCCCGCACACGCGCTCCTGTCAGGTGCGCGCGGATTGAGGTGGTGATGAGGCGCCCCTGCCGGCACCGACTCGTAGCCGCGCCGGCGCCTGTCGCGGCACATGCGTGGCCAAGTCGCGCCGGCACGCCC
>NW_003946472.1:0-1455 GCF_000234665.1 Leishmania mexicana MHOM/GT/2001/U1103
ATCATCTGTCGTGCCCCCCACCGACATCCGGCAGTGGCCGACATCAGCTCCCCCGCTGCCTGCGATGCGCGCCACGTACTCGCTCCTTTCTCCCCGCCGCATAGATGACGACCCCGGTGACCGGGGGACACCCCGGTGCGTGGCATCCGGTGTCGCGCTCTCTGTGTGGGGCAGGGGAGCGGCCGCCCCTGCCCCCTCATCCCTGCCGATGCAGAACGGCTTCTGGTGGTGACAGGGCTGGGCCCCTACGGCGTAGGGGGAGGCGAGAGCGATGTGCCGCCACCAGTGTCGGCGGTCAGGTCGTGGATGGCGTGGCGCCGGCGCGACGCGCGGCAGTGAACACGCCTGTGCCGCCCGCATGATGGGCGAAGGGTCGACGGGGCTCGGGCGTCTCTCACCCGGCCGTTGCTGCCTGGTGGTGGGGCGCACCGGGTGGCTGCCGGCACGGTGTGCGCTGCTGTGGGCGACCTGCGTGGTGGATGGGTGGGCAGAGGTTGTGCGAGGGACCGTGCTCATGTTACGGGGCCGCGCGCGGTGGCGTGGCGTCGGGCTGCTGTCGTGGGGCGGAGGGATGGACACGCGGAGGAGGAGCTGCTTGCGCTGTGGCAGGCGTCGCTACCCCGGGTGCCACGTGGCACTCGCCCCTCTCCCCACCTGCGACATGCGGTCAGCCACGCATGCGGGCGGCGAGCGACACCGGCTCTCATAAGGGGCTTGTGTCCTGTGCCTCCATACCCCCGCTGCCCTTGGACAGCGCGCCAATACAGCGGTGAGGGGCCTCATGGGCAGAGGGAGTGCCCCCGCCACTGCCTGCTCTCTTGCCCCCGCTTCTCCTCCCCCGGTGATGGGAGGCGAGCAAGCGAGCGCCGCTCGCCGGCCTCTCCCGCCCCACCGAGCAGCGACCGACAAGCGTCAGCCACAACGCCGGCGTCCTTCCGCGGATCTTCGACTCGCTCCTTGTGTGCTCCCCTTCCGGCTGTGCTTGGTGCCGCTGTTGCGCGTGCGTGGCGAGCAGGCCGGTGCTGCCGCATCGTCCCCCTTCGTGTGCGCATACGCCAGTCCGTGGGCGATGCCGGCGTCTTGCGCCTCGTCGTTTCGCCGGCCGACCGACAGCGATATGCGCATGCCGTGCCTCCGCAGCAGGAGGCTGGGCGTGCCGGAGTTGCTGCAGGGCGCGGCAGACACGGCAAACGCACGGCGGCACTGATACGCACTCGAGGCGCACCGGGTCGTCTCGGAACGCTGTCGCTGCTCGCTCTGCTTTCGCTCTTCCGTTGTTCTCGACTCTGGCGTCGGGTGGTGAGGGCTCCCACCCGGGTACGCCTAGGCTGGGGTGGCTGAAGGCATCGCCGCTATTGCCGCAACGGGTGCGGGTCAGTGCGAGCAGGCGCCGCCGCCGCATCGCACCCCCTCCTCACGAGCGAGCTGGGCGTGTGGCGAGAGCAGATGGGGGGA
>NW_003946470.1:0-1013 GCF_000234665.1 Leishmania mexicana MHOM/GT/2001/U1103
GAGAGCAGGAGAGTTAGTCGGCAGCATCGCTTCTTCAAGTCATGCCATCATCACACCATGTGTGTCGTGCGGTTCTTCTGCTTTTAGTTTTTTTCTCGCCTTTGTTGCTTCCCCCGTCTTCTACGCTGTGGATCGACACGCTCACTACTGGTGGGATCCACGACAGCTGCACATCCCTGCAGTGCTCACGTGCATGCGCTTGTATGGATGTGCGTGAGTGTACTAGCACGCCAAACACCCCCGTGAAGCGCGTGGTGTGTGGTGTTCGCACTCGTGTTTTGCACGCGATAGGACAATGAAACAGTTGTGTGCTTGTGCGAAAGACGATAAGCGTTGCAGAGGCACGACACGAAGCGCGGTGGAAAGGAAAAACCGGGAGGAGCAGAAAAGTAGAAAAACTGAAGAGAAGTCATGATAGCAGATAACCGGAGACGTGCGCGCGTGTGTGCGTGTTCGTGTGTGGCCAATGCGCATTCGCGTGCTACACCTGCGGAGGCGTGGCAAGCACTCGACCGCGTGGCCACCAGCAACGCCTCCATGCCCACCCTCATCCCAAGAGCTGGGCCGAAGAAGAAGCGCCGTCACACGCACGTGTCGAGCTGAAGCATATGCTGTGTCCACACGCGCGCTGGTGAGCTGGCGTGCTACCCGGGAGCGCTAGAATACGACAAGCGAACGGCGCACAGAGTAGATCCTAACGCTGGCGCACACAAATAGAATGACCGCAAACCAAAAACCACAGCGTACTTCTTTCTTGCACCCGCTCTGTGGTCTCCCCCCCCCCTTCCCCTTCCGCTTCTGCGAGAGCCTTGTTTGGGTCCCGCCCCTTTTGTTGTTTGTACGCTGTTGTTGTCCTGTCTTACTTTCCCGTGGCGGCGGCGGTGTTGGCGGTGGGAGATTAGATCCGCGTTATTCGATTACCCATCCAGAGAAAAACCCGAAACACACAAAAGTAAAAAAAAGGAGACACCAAGGAAAGACGCCACTCCGGCAACACGCGTCCTTCCAAGAGG
>NW_003946429.1:0-5624 GCF_000234665.1 Leishmania mexicana MHOM/GT/2001/U1103
GCCCGGCCGCCCTCGTCCGGGAAGACGCGGGAAGAGAAGGTGGCCTCGCCGTTGTTCACGAACACCTCAACCGACGAGCGGTCAATGAACACGTGCAGCTGCAGAAGCAAACCCGTCGGCATCTCGCAGGAACGATACCCGCTCAGCATGTGCTGCGGGTAGTGGCGGTTCAGCACCAGCCGTTTCGACTGCGCGTCCACGTACAGCTCCGCCCCTGAGCCGAGCCACAGCCCGTACTTCTCCGCCGTGCTCGTCTCCATGTTGAAGGCAATATCGAGCTCGTAGGCAGTGCAGTCCTCGACAAGAAGCACGTCGGTGCTCTCCTGAATTCGCTGAGCCGAAATGGCGGCCTGCGCGCACCGCAGCTGCAGGAGCTCCTTGGGGGGAGCCATGCGAACGCTGCCCGTGAAGGGATCTAAAATGAGCTCCCGCGGCAGCGTCAGGCAGCCGCTCCAGCCGTGCCCGCGCGTCGGCATGGGGCTCTCCCACATGTCCATCCAGCCTATGATGAGCCGCCGCCCGTCCTTGGTGAGAAGCGTCTGCGGTGCATAGAAGTCATGGCCGCGATCAAGCTCACGGAAGCGCTGTGACACGTCGAACGAGGCCAGCCAGCGGGGTGCGCCAATGGCGTGGCCACCGCTAGCGGTGCCCTTTGGCGAGCCTGCTTCCCGCTGTGATAACTCCGCCGTCACCAGTGACGCGTTCCACGAGCCGAGAAGGTAGCCGCTTTGGAAGCGATTGCGGTAGGCGTAGCCGACCTTCCGCATCCCTTGCGGCGAGTACAGGAAGACATCCATCTGATCTAACCGAAAGAGGTCGGGGCACTCCCACATGAACACGTTCTTGTCCTCCGTCATCCCCAGCACCTGCCAGTTCGTGTCATCCCACCTAAGCAGGTCTTCTGTGGTGAAGAGCAGCAGCTGGCCAAGGTCCCTCGTCGCGTCACGGGCACCGCACACCATCCACCACCGCCCGTCCTGCTGCCACACCTTCGGGTCGCGGAAGTGCACGTACCCTGGTGGCGGGCGCACAACGGCACCAAGCTTCTCAAAGTTCACGCCGTCGCTGCTCACGGCGACGCACTGCTGCTGATAAAATGACGCCCCTGTGCCCATGGCGCCGTTGCCGACGCCTCTCTCACTCTCGGTGCCCCATGTGTGCCCCGTGTAGAAGATGTATAGCTTGTTGTTGTAGCTCACTGATGACCCGGAGAAGCAGCCATCATGGTCAAACAGCTCCCCTGGAGCGAGGGCGATGGGCTGGTGCTGCCAGTGCACAAGATCCTCGCTCGTCAGGTGGCCCCAGTGCATTGAACCCCAGTTCTCGCTGAAGGGGTTATACTGATAGAAAACATGATACAAACCGTTGTGGTGGCAAAGGCCGCCTGGCACTCCCATCCACCCGGCAAAGGAAGCCATATGGTAGTCCGGGTACCACATCTTGTTCAGCACACTCCAAGTCTTCGCGGCCGAGTGATTGGCTACCTCCAGCCGCTCCTCGGGCGACTTCTCCTGCTTCACATCTGCGATGCCGCTGCTGGTGGCGGTGGCCGTCGCCATATCTGAAGCAGCTTGCATGAGAGGGAGAGGCGGAGTCGATAAGAAAATGAGGGCACGTTCTGTTGGCTGCGTCGTCTGCTGGGCCGCGCTCCAACGCACCCATGCGCCTCCTCGAAAGGTTACGTCAGCCCACACACACACACACAGCGAGAACGAAAAGACGTGAAAGCGGAAGACACCACGAGAAGGACAGCGGCGAGGTGGAAGGAAAACAAAGCACACACACACAAAGAACACGTGGATTGGGCAACTACGCCTCAAACAGCGCACAAGTCTCTTCAGTTCGTCGAGCTCCTTTCCTTCCGTATGGGTGTCGTCCGCATACTCTTCCCCGCCCCTCACCCGTCGTCGTCGTCGTGGATGCGAGTGTGCTGCGGTTCCGGGAGAGAGCGCGCGAGGAAGCGAAGGCAGGAACCAAGAAGAAGGAATGGATATGGATGAGGGGCGGGGCGGGAGTCGGGGGGGAGTGGGGGGGGGGGACAGTGTCACTTGCTGTGGCGTGAGGGCAGGCAAACAGCGACACACAACGAAGGAAGAAGACCCAACACCAGACAACGCACGGGAGACGCCCGTGAGAACGACGAGAAACGAAACGGGACAAGGAAGAAGAAGTGGCACAAGATAACGTCAAGCGCACAGGGCCGTGCCACGTGGAAGGTGCGATACAACAGAGGATCCGTGACAACAGGAAACGTGAAAAGGTATGAAATATCCAGAGCACAGGACCTCGACCTCGAGGGATGAAAGGGCGGTGCAGGAGAGACGAGATGAGAACGCAAGGGATATGGCTGCAAGACGCGCAAGAAAAGAGTAGCACGAGCAAGCACGGGGAGGGGAGGGGGGAGAGAGGAAATGGTCCAGGCGCAAGCACACACACACACATATATATATATATAAGATAGATATAGATATATAGATATAGATAGATGTAGATATATATAGACTTTCAGAAAGCGCCACAAGCAACCTCAAAAACGTTGAGGGGTAATCCGAAGAGCAGGTCGACCTCAGCTGTTCGTGGTGCGGCCACCGTAAACAGAGAGAGGTGGGGGAGGGAGGGGGGAGTTTGCAGCTGCACCTGCGCGTGTGCAGAGCCGCGTGTATTTGTACACGCCTCTGTGTATCGAACGTCGACAGAAACCAGCAGGCCTAACTATATAGAACGGCAAATAGAAAGAGGCTTGGGTGCGAGAGGAGATCCGAGATAGGGAAGGTGTGTGCGGGCTGGCGCCGGACTCAGAATAACTCCCTCACGGCAGAGACCTTGGTGGGCAAAGGAGGAGGGGGGAGGGCGGCAGCAGCGAAGGCTACGCTGTGCTACAGATGTAAGGTGTAGACACTGTTTCGTTTTTTTTCTGCCACATGATACGCGCTAACACGTTCTGTGAGCGTAAGGGCGTGTTCGAAGAATAGCACATGTGTAAGAAGAAGAGGACGGGTACGGGAGGGGACGCGTGTGTGTGAGACATGGTGAGCAACAGAGAGCGAGAGGAGCGGGGCGGGAGGAACAGGCGCCCATATATGACGGTAAAACACCTGCGCACCCGCCGATGCACGACGCGTGTCCCATCGCCTGTGCGGAGGAGGCGTACCAGCGAGAGACTCAGATGCAAGATATACAGACAACTAGACAAAGAGAGAGAAAGGCAGCGTGCACGGAATGCAGACGCGCCGGAAGACACACAAAAGAATACAAAAAACAACAATGGTGAGAAGCAGCGGGGCACACGGCAGGTATCGCCTTCTCCCCTCTGCGTCCTCAGCGCAGCCCAACGCGCTGCCCAGACAAGCGTCCGGGCCAACGCCGCGCTCGAGCCGCCCCCACCCACCCACCCCCCGCCGGCCTGGCACACGCCCCCCCCCACATCCCCTCTCGGGCAATGCAGCCGTAGACACACACGCGCTACAGCAATGCGCCGCCTCTGCCTCAAACTCTACCCAGCACCCGCCGCCTCGCAGGTCGCCGCACAGCCGCTCCCCCATCGTGCCGGCCGCCACCCACGTCGCGCATATCCCGTTAGGGGCGGCACCCCGGCCCCGCACCAGTGGGCAGTGCGAGGGCGGGATGTGGGATGCGCGCCAGCCACGCTGACACGCTGCCCATCATGGGGCCCGCGCAGACGTGTGCGCTGTCGCAGGTCGCTCCGACGCACCGCCGTCCAGGGCCTGACACTGCCACCACCCGAAGGTGGCTCGGCATCGGCAGGGGATAGCGAGAGGAGGAGGGGGTGGGGCTGCACGGCCTCCCCACACACACACAGTGCGGCGGTGCACTGGTCCCTGATGCCGCGCCGAGGTGGCCGGCAGCATCATGGAGAAACGAAAAAGTGGCACAAAACGAATGAAGAAGAGACGCACGGTGGTGCGCACACACACACACACGAGTGCGTGCGGACATGCGTGCGCCGGTGCACCGGCGAAGAGCGGAAGGCACAAGGAGAGGGGGCGGAGTTGTCCAGCGGGCGATGCGTTCCTCGCGGCGTGTGCACCGGAGGGGCGGTGCGGGCGAGACGGGCAAAGCGAAAGAAAAAGGCGCACATCATTCGGTGCGCGGCACTGCCGACGAGGCCCAGCGTCGCACAGGCGCACGCAGGGCAGAAGGGCTCAGTGCCTCACCGTCGCCTTCAGCTTCCACATGGTACCGCCCACCATGTCCGCAGTCCCGTTGATCGAGAAGACGCGCAATGCCCGGTCGCCCTCGTCCGGGAAGACGCGGGAAGAGAAGGTGGCCTCGCCGTTGTTCACGAACACCTCAACCGACGAGCGGTCAATGAACACGTGCAGCTGCAGAAGCAAACCCGTCGGCATCTCGCAGGAACGATACCCGCTCAGCATGTGCTGCGGGTAGTGGCGGTTCAGCACCAGCCGTTTCGACTGCGCGTCCACGTACAGCTCCGCCCCTGAGCCGAGCCACAGCCCGTACTTCTCCGCCGTGCTCGTCTCCATGTTGAAGGCAATATCGAGCTCGTAGGCAGTGCAGTCCTCGACAAGAAGCACGTCGGTGCTCTCCTGAATTCGCTGAGCCGAAATGGCGGCCTGCGCGCACCGCAGCTGCAGGAGCTCCTTGGGGGGAGCCATGCGAACGCTGCCCGTGAAGGGATCTAAAATGAGCTCCCGCGGCAGCGTCAGGCAGCCGCTCCAGCCGTGCCCGCGCGTCGGCATGGGGCTCTCCCACATGTCCATCCAGCCTATGATGAGCCGCCGCCCGTCCTTGGTGAGAAGCGTCTGCGGTGCATAGAAGTCATGGCCGCGATCAAGCTCACGGAAGCGCTGTGACACGTCGAACGAGGCCAGCCAGCGGGGTGCGCCAATGGCGTGGCCACCGCTAGCGGTGCCCTTTGGCGAGCCTGCTTCCCGCTGTGATAACTCCGCCGTCACCAGTGACGCGTTCCACGAGCCGAGAAGGTAGCCGCTTTGGAAGCGATTGCGGTAGGCGTAGCCGACCTTCCGCATCCCTTGCGGCGAGTACAGGAAGACATCCATCTGATCTAACCGAAAGAGGTCGGGGCACTCCCACATGAACACGTTCTTGTCCTCCGTCATCCCCAGCACCTGCCAGTTCGTGTCATCCCACCTAAGCAGGTCTTCTGTGGTGAAGAGCAGCAGCTGGCCAAGGTCCCTCGTCGCGTCACGGGCACCGCACACCATCCACCACCGCCCGTCCTGCTGCCACACCTTCGGGTCGCGGAAGTGCACGTACCCTGGTGGCGGGCGCACAACGGCACCAAGCTTCTCAAAGTTCACGCCGTCGCTGCTCACGGCGACGCACTGCTGCTGATAAAATGACGCCCCTGTGCCCATGGCGCCGTTGCCGACGCCTCTCTCACTCTCGGTGCCCCATGTGTGCCCCGTGTAGAAGATGTATAGCTTGTTGTTGTAGCTCACTGATGACCCGGAGAAGCAGCCATCATGGTCAAACAGCTCCCCTGGAGCGAGGGCGATGGGCTGGTGCTGCCAGTGCACAAGATCCTCGCTCGTCAGGTGGCCCCAGTGCATTGAACCCCAGTTCTCGCTGAAGGGGTTATATTGATAGAAAACATGATACAAACCGTTGTGGTGGCAAAG
>NW_003946469.1:0-1003 GCF_000234665.1 Leishmania mexicana MHOM/GT/2001/U1103
CATTCCATACAATGGGGTTATCCCACCGACGCTGGGCATCGACGACACGGAGGAATGCCTGTATCGGGTGTGGTGGCTGTATAGCAGTCGAATCATCTTTGGCAACGGGGTGGGCTACACTCTGGACCGTCGCCTCATCCAGGCTGTACTAAACCCGTTTGATGACTTCAATGCTCTTCTGATGAAGTTAGTGACAAACCCCTACAAATCCAGCCTGAATAAGGAATATCTCAGCTTGATCATGCAATATGAGGATAAGCTTGTCGGGAACCAGATAAAAAATCACCTCGAGGCCGTGAAGAGGTTCTGCCCAAAGAAGCGTGTGTGTTACATGGCCGACAAGCGGTCCCGGGCGCACCAGATTCTGCGACCAACGCCTACCAAGCTGACGTGGATCTCGGTGATGGCGCACTTTGGCATGCCAGCGATTCCCTACTATGTCCACTACTTCCACAAAAATGAGTTCAAGGTGGCAGAGGAGGCGAAGCGGTTGATTGCGCAGGGTATCAGCGTCAACGTGATTGAGGCGAATGCCACGCAGCGCATGCATGAGTGGGTGGCGTCTCACGTGCCGAGCACCCTGGTTGGGCTGGGAGCGTCACTGGATCTCAACTGGGTACGCGGCGACCCCCGCACCGCGTACACTGTAGCCGAGGAGGACGAAGTCGCAGTGTACGACGTTGGGTACAAGCAGGGAAAGGCTCGCATCGCCGAGTGTATCGTGGAGTCTGGTAAGAGGTAGATTGCTCCTCTATTGTGCCTGCCCGCCAGCTTCATTTCTTCTCCTGCAGTGCCTCGTGT
Source organism: Leishmania mexicana MHOM/GT/2001/U1103 (assembly GCF_000234665.1). NCBI lineage: Eukaryota > Euglenozoa > Kinetoplastea > Trypanosomatida > Trypanosomatidae > Leishmania > Leishmania mexicana. The sequence continues at coordinate 802 of NW_003946469.1, forward strand.
CACCTTGAGGTTGTGTTCAAGTGACACAGCGAGTTGAAGAGTATGCCTAAGTAAGGGCACCCGCTTGGGCTCACTCTCACGACGGTTCTTGCGGTTTTTGTTTTTCAGGGTTCAAGTGCATTCGTTATCATTGCGCTGCTTTAGCGGCGAAACCTGTGTTCGTCTTTTCTTCTGTTTGGGACTAGGGCTCTGACAGTCGGCT
>NW_003946468.1:0-2953 GCF_000234665.1 Leishmania mexicana MHOM/GT/2001/U1103
AGTGCGCCTCCGACGGCCCTGCGCATGGCGAAAGGGAATGTCCAAGTACTGGGACGCCAAGCAGTGCGCCTCCGACGGCCCTGCGCGTGGCGAAAGGGAATGTGCAAGTACTGGGACGCAAACCAGTGCGCCTCCGACGGCCCTGCGCGTGGCGAAAGGGAATGTCCAAGTACTGGGACGCAAACCAGTTCGCCTCCGACGGCCCTGCGCGTGGCGAAAGGGAATGTCCAAGTACTGGGACGCAAACCAGTTCGCCTCCGACGGCCCTGCGCGTGGCGAAAGGGAATGTCCAAGTACTGGGACGCAAACCAGTTCGCCTCCGACGGCCCTGCGCGTGGCGAAAGGGAATGTCCAAGTACTGGGACGCAAACCACTGCGCCTCCGACGGCCCTGCGCATGGCGAAAGGGAATGTCCAAGTACTGGGACGCCAAGCAGTGCGCCTCCGACGGCCCTGCGCGTGGCGAAAGGGAATGTGCAAGTACTGGGACGCAAACCAGTGCGCCTCCGACGGCCCTGCGCGTGGCGAAAGGGAATGTCCAAGTACTGGGACGCAAACCAGTGCGCCTCCGACGGCCCTGCGCGTGGCGAAAGGGAATGTCCAAGTACTGGGACGCCAAGCAGTGCGCCTCCGACGGCCCTGCGCGTGGCGAAAGGGAATGTCCAAGTACTGGGACGCAAACCAGTGCGCCTCCGACGGCCCTGCGCGTGGCGAAAGGGAATGTCCAAGTACTGGGACGCAAACCAGTGCGCCTCCGACGGCCCTGCGCGTGACGAAAGGGAATGTCCAAGTACTGGGACGCAAACCAGTGCGCCTCCGACGGCCCTGCGCGTGGCGAAAGGGAATGTCCAAGTACTGGGACGCCAAGCAGTGCGCCTCCGACGGCCCTGCGCGTGGCGAAAGGGAATGTGCAAGTACTGGGACGCAAACCAGTGCGCCTCCGACGGCCCTGCGCGTGGCGAAAGGGAATGTGCAAGTACTGGGACGCAAACCAGTGCGCCTCCGACGGCCCTCCGCGTGACGAAAGGGAATGTCAAAGTACTGGGACGCCAAGCAGTGCGCCTCCGACGGCCCTGCGCGTGGCGAAAGGGAATGTCCAAGTACTGGGACGCAAACCAGTGCGCCTCCGACGGCCCTGCGCGTGGCGAAAGGGAATGTCCAAGTACTGGGACGCCAAGCAGTGCGCCTCCGACGGCCCTGCGCGTGGCGAAAGGGAATGTGCAAGTACTGGGACGCAAACCAGTGCGCCTCCGACGGCCCTGCGCGTGGCGAAAGGGAATGTCCAAGTACTGGGACGCAAACCAGTGCGCCTCCGACGGCCCTGCGCGTGGCGAAAGGGAATGTCCAAGTACTGGGACGCAAACCAGTGCGCCTCCGACGGCCCTGCGCGTGGCGAAAGGGAATGTCCAAGTACTGGGACGCCAAGCAGTGCGCCTCCGACGGCCCTGCGCGTGGCGAAAGGGAATGTCCAAGTACTGGGACGCAAACCAGTGCGCCTCCGACGGCCCTCCGCGTGACGAAAGGGAATGTCCAAGTACTGGGACGCCAAGCAGTGCGCCTCCGACGGCCCTGCGCGTGGCGAAAGGGAATGTCCAAGTACTGGGACGCCAAGCAGTGCGCCTCCGACGGCCCTGCGCGTGGCGAAAGGGAATGTCCAAGTACTGGGACGCCAAGCAGTGCGCCTCCGACGGCCCTGCGCGTGGCGAAAGGGAATGTCCAAGTACTGGGACGCCAAGCAGTGCGCCTCCGACGGCCCTCCGCGTGACGAAAGGGAATGTCCAAGTACTGGGACGCCAAGCAGTGCGCCTCCGACGGCCCTGCGCGTGGCGAAAGGGAATGTCCAAGTACTGGGACGCCAAGCAGTGCGCCTCCGACGGCCCTGCGCGTGGCGAAAGGGAATGTGCAAGTACTGGGACGCAAACCAGTGCGCCTCCGACGGCCCTGCGCGTGGCGAAAGGGAATGTGCAAGTACTGGGAACGCAACCAGTGCGCCTCCGACGGCCCTCCGCGTGACGAAAGGGAATGTCCAAGTACTGGGACGCCAAGCAGTGCGCCTCCGACGGCCCTGCGCGTGGCGAAAGGGAATGTCCAAGTACTGGGACGCCAAGCAGTGCGCCTCCGACGGCCCTGCGTGTGGCGAAAGGGAATGTCCAAGTACTGGGACGCCAAACAGTGCGCCTCCGACGGCCCTGCGTGTGGCGAAAGGGAATGTCCAAGTACTGGGACGCCAAGCAGTGCGCCTCCGACGGCCCTGCGCGTGGCGAAAGGGAATGTCCAAGTACTGGGACGCAAACCAGTGCGCCTCCGACGGCCCTCCGCGTGACGAAAGGGAATGTCCAAGTACTGGGACGCCAAGCAGTGCGCCTCCGACGGCCCTGCGCGTGGCGAAAGGGAATGTCCAAGTACTGGGACGCAAACCAGTGCGCCTCCGACGGCCCTGCGCGTGGCGAAAGGGAATGTCCAAGTACTGGGACGCAAAGCAGTGCGCCTCCGACGGCCCTGCGCGTGGCGAAAGGGAATGTCCAAGTACTGGGACGCAAACCAGTGCGCCTCCGACGGCCCTGCGCGTGGCCAAAGGGAATGTCCAAGTACTGGGACGCAAACCAGTGCGCCTCCGACGGCCCTGCGCGTGACGAAAGGGAATGTCAAAGTACTGGGACGCAAACCAGTGCGCCTCCGACGGCCCTGCGCGTGGCCAAAGGGAATGTCCAAGTACTGGGACGCAAACCAGTGCGCCTCCGACGGCCCTGCGCGTGGCGAAAGGGAATGTCCAAGTACTGGGACGCCAAACAGTGCGCCTCCGACGGCCCTGCGTGTGGCGAAAGGGAATGTCCAAGTACTGGACGCCAAGCAGTGCGCCTCCGACGGCCCTGCGCGTGGCGAAAGGGAATGTGCAAGTACTGGGACGCAAACCAGTGCGCCTCCGACGGCCCTCCGCGTGACGAAAGGGAATG
>NW_003946466.1:0-1300 GCF_000234665.1 Leishmania mexicana MHOM/GT/2001/U1103
CCTCAAGAAGAAACGAAACGCATGTCCGTCCCGCAAGGCAAGAGAGCAGACGAAGAGCCAGCGCACAACTGCAGGCGAATGACGTATGCGAGGGGGGAGGTGGGGGGGCGCCACGAAGGAAACAGCTGGTGCCAGTTAGCCACAGTCCGCTCCCTTCCTCCGCACCTTTACTCCTCTTTGGGGTTGGGGGTGGGGTGGGGAGGTGTGTATGTGGATGAGGAGAAGGGGGAGAGAGGGCGGTGCGGGTTGCGCCCACAGCTGTCAGCAGGCGTTATCATGTGTGTCGTCTCTGCTCGCTGTTGTTAGTCGTGCCCGAACACGCACATGTGTCTTCCCCACCACCCGCCGCTCACCCCCCCTCTGTCTGTCTGTGTCTGTGTGTGTGTGTGTGTGTGTGTGCTCTTCCATTTTTTTGTTATTTCAGTCGCTACTCCACTGCCTCACGCACGGCTACGTGGCGCCGCCACATCTCTCTGCCCCCCCCTCACCCTCTCCCTGCAAAGATGGACACCCACACACAGCTCACGAGCGTCGGTCCCGGACGTGGTTTACGGCGCATCAGGCGGCTGTAGTGGCCCTCCGACAGGATATCCACGCTCGACTTGCTAAGGGTGGTGAGGAAGATAAACGCGGCGGCGGGGGCGCCGGACGAGGGCTGCGCAGGCAGCAGTGCATAGCCCAGGCTGAAGCCAGCACCCATAACGCACGAGAGTAGCGTGTACCACCGCTTCGTGTACCCCATGAACGCAAACGTGTCCGTGAGTGCCGCGATGAAGGCCTTCACAGACCATCCTGCTCCCCAGACGGCGGCAAGGCGACGGTACCGCGTGGCGTCGAGTCTGTAGCTCTTCACGAGCATCGGCTGGAGAGAGAGGCCGACCATCCGCTCCGCCGTCACTACACGCTACGACCGTCAGCCCGACCCCACCTCTCTGTCAGACGCCCTTCCTTCTCCTTTGCATCCCCCACTATCTATTTTCCGGGCCTAGACGCGGTCGTCCTCCCCACCTGCCTTCTCCTATCGCCAACGGCCTCCCCTCCCCCTCTCTCTCGTGCTTTTTGCCATTATTTTTCCGCTTTCTCTGCCGCCTACTCGGTGTTCGGAGTACGTGCGGAGGATATCACATATACCCCCCCCCCCTTCCTCTCCTCTACGCTGTGTGTCTCCTCGGAATCTCTCTTACTATATATATATATATATATATGCCTGCTTGTGCGTGTGTGTGTGTGTGTGTAGTTCTCCTGAGTATTCGAAGGCGTTGCCTGTCAGGCTTTGCATGTCGGTGTGCCGCCCTTCGAC
>NW_003946465.1:0-995 GCF_000234665.1 Leishmania mexicana MHOM/GT/2001/U1103
CGTCTTCGTCGTCTGCGCCGTCCAGCAGCAGCTCTGCGCCGTCCTCGTCGTCTGCACCGTCCAGCAGCAGCTCTGCGCCGTCCTCGTCGTCTGCGCCGTCCAGCAGCAGCTCCGCGCCGTCTTCGTCGTCTGCGCCGTCCAGCAGCAGCTCCGCGCCGTCCTCGTCGTCTGCACCGTCCAGCAGCAGCTCCGCGCCGTCTTCGTCGTCCGCGCCGTCCAGCAGCAGCTCCGCGCCGTCCTCGTCGTCTGCGCCGTCCAGCAGCAGCTCCGCGCCGTCCTCGTCGTCTGCACCGTCCAGCAGCAGCTCTGCGCCGTCCTCGTCGTCTGCGCCGTCCAGCAGCAGCTCTGCGCCGTCCTCGTCGTCTGCGCCGTCCAGCAGCAGCTCTGCGCCGTCCTCGTCGTCTGCGCCGTCCAGCAGCAGCTCTGCGCCGTCCTCGTCGTCTGCGCCGTCCAGCAGCAGCTCCGCGCCGTCCTCGTCGTCTGCACCGTCCAGCAGCAGCTCTGCGCCGTCTTCGTCGTCTGCGCCGTCCAGCAGCAGCTCCGCGCCGTCCTCGTCGTCTGCACCGTCCAGCAGCAGCTCCGCGCCGTCTTCGTCGTCTGCGCCGTCCAGCAGCAGCTCCGCGCCGTCCTCGTCGTCTGCGCCGTCCAGCAGCAGCTCCGCGCCGTCCTCGTCGTCTGCACCGTCCAGCAGCAGCTCCGCGCCGTCTTCGTCGTCTGCACCGTCCAGCAGCAGCTCTGCGCCGTCCTCGTCGTCTGCGCCGTCCAGCAGCAGCTCCGCGCCGTCTTCGTCGTCTGCGCCGTCCAGCAGCAGCTCCGCGCCGTCCTCGTCGTCTGCACCGTCCAGCAGCAGCTCCGCGCCGTCTTCGTCGTCTGCACCGTCCAGCAGCAGCTCCGCGCCGTCCTCGTCGTCTGCACCGTCCAGCAGCAGCTCTGCGCCGTCCTCGTCGTCTGCGCCGTCCAGCAGCAGCTCTGCGCCGTCCTCGTCGTCTGCGCCG
>NW_003946464.1:0-333 GCF_000234665.1 Leishmania mexicana MHOM/GT/2001/U1103
GTCCCACGCAGCAGCGCGCCGAGCTGGAGGCGCAGGTGGCACGGCTGGCCGCGGACCGCGACGAGGCACGCCAGGAGCTGGCCGCGAACGCCGATGACCTGCAGCAGCGCCTGCACGCCGCCACGCAGCAGCGCGCCGAGCTGGAGGCGCAGGTGGCACGGCTGGCCGCGGACCGCGACGAGGCACGCCAGGAGCTGGCCGCGAACGCCGATGAGCTGCAGCAGCGCCTGCACGCCGCCACGCAGCAGCGCGCCGAGCTGGAGGCGCAGGGATGTCGTCGACGAATTCTCTAGATATCGCTCAATACTGACCATTTAAATCATACCTGACCAG
>NW_003946464.1:341-1059 GCF_000234665.1 Leishmania mexicana MHOM/GT/2001/U1103
AAAGTCAAAAGCCTCCGACCGGAGGCTTTTGACTTGATCGGCACGTAAGAGGTTCCAACTTTCACCATAATGAAATAAGATCACTACCGGGCGTATTTTTTGAGTTATCGAGATTTTCAGGAGCTAAGGAAGCTAAAATGAGCCATATTCAACGGGAAACGTCTTGCTCGAGGCCGCGATTAAATTCCAACATGGATGCTGATTTATATGGGTATAAATGGGCTCGCGATAATGTCGGGCAATCAGGTGCGACAATCTATCGATTGTATGGGAAGCCCGATGCGCCAGAGTTGTTTCTGAAACATGGCAAAGGTAGCGTTGCCAATGATGTTACAGATGAGATGGTCAGGCTAAACTGGCTGACGGAATTTATGCCTCTTCCGACCATCAAGCATTTTATCCGTACTCCTGATGATGCATGGTTACTCACCACTGCGATCCCAGGGAAAACAGCATTCCAGGTATTAGAAGAATATCCTGATTCAGGTGAAAATATTGTTGATGCGCTGGCAGTGTTCCTGCGCCGGTTGCATTCGATTCCTGTTTGTAATTGTCCTTTTAACGGCGATCGCGTATTTCGTCTCGCTCAGGCGCAATCACGAATGAATAACGGTTTGGTTGGTGCGAGTGATTTTGATGACGAGCGTAATGGCTGGCCTGTTGAACAAGTCTGGAAAGAATGCATAGCTTTGCCATCTCACCGGATCAGTCGTCACTC
>NW_003946463.1:0-2046 GCF_000234665.1 Leishmania mexicana MHOM/GT/2001/U1103
AAGGGCAGCGCCGAGGCAGACGGGGGAGGCAACAGCAGAGGGGGTAGTGGGGGGATGAGATGGCGCAGCACAGCGGACGAGGAGGGCAGGTGGGACAGCGGGAGAGAGCAGAGGTGCGGCGACGCGATGTCCTTCTGGCTGCGGCGTGTGCGCGCACGCGTTGTCGTTTGGCGTCCGGTGGCGTGCGTGCGTGTTGTGAGAGGCGGAAGAGGGATGGGCGGCGTGGGCAGCAGTGAAACAGGGCGAGAAGAGAGATGGAGAAGGAGGCAGTGGCCGGGAGGCAGGCAAGTGACGCTGCGAGGCGTGCAGCACACCCTACCCTTCCTCTCCAGGAGGACGATGGGGGCGGCAGTGGCGGTGTTGGGTTGAACGCGTCGGACAAGGGAGGCAAGCAAGGTAACGAGCACGCACGCGCGCACGAAGGCGTGCCACAAAGCAAACAGAGGAGAAGCGAGAGAAGAGAGAAAGGCGCACGCACGCCGTCCGCCCTGCCAGGCGAGGACAGCAAGCGAGCGGTCCGCGAGGACATCGTAACGTGAGACCTTCGGCGGTGTTGTTGGCGCATGCACACATATGTACGCAGCCATATAGAGAGATGTGTGCATGTGCACTCGTCGTTTTGCTTTTGTTTAGGGGTGCTGATCCGCACGTCTCTCCGAATCAGCGAGGCACGCACCGGCTTCCCACCGCCTCCATACCACCGCGCACAGGCCGACACATGCGCGCGTGCAGCAGCAGCGCGCCCCTACGCCCTGTGGCACGGCGGCCACATCCGCGTCGTCGACGACGAGCCGTCCTGCCGCTGCACCGGGCCCATGCGTCCAGGGGGCTCGCACCGCCCCCTCCCCGTTCCGCCCCCTCGCAGACGTGCCTGCGCCATCGCCGCACGCCGTGCTCCCAGCGGGGCCGCCCTCAGCGTCGCGCGCCAGGGCTCAGGCGGTGGCTTCTGTTGGTGAGCAGGGGGTAGCAGGCGGTGGCGGTGGTACATGCCGCACGAGCCCGGGGAGAATGCTGCCCAGCCACAGGTCAGGGTCATGTGAGACCCCGCAGTCTACCTGCACGCCGTGCTTCTCTCCCTCCGTCGCGCCAGGCCCGCTGCACCCCGTCATACGGCGTGGGGACTCCACACAGTGGAGCCTGGAGGACTGAGTGGGGTGCGCAAGCAACAAAGCCATCGAAACAAATCGCGCAAGTGAGAGGCGCGGAGACACAGCCACACAGGGGGCGCAGACGCAGACATACGCGAGCCAGACGCCAGAGGAGCGAGCAGGAAAGCAGCCGCGCCTCGGCTCCGCTCCGCCTGCAGCCCCCCTGTCCGCGGCGCCGCGTGTGTGTGCATGTGTGCCTGTGTGCGTGCGCTCTGAGGCACGGCGGCCGCCCTTCGCTGCGCCGTCGCCACCGTCAGCCGCCGCCTCCGCCAGCACGCACGCGCACGCCACGCCTCCCTCGGCGCCGAGAAGAGAACAGCAAGCATAAGTGAGCTCGAAAGAGAAGAACGTCAAGTAAGGCGAGAGCGCGGGGCGGCAACCGCCAACAAAGCACCAGCACCGAGACAGCGCTCCGCACGCGTCGGCGCGCCAGCAGCACGCAAGAGCCGCAGCCGCAGCAGAAGGGCGCGGTCGCGGTCGCGGGAGCCGCTCACGGAAGACGGCGGAGGAGGGTCACAGGGGCGCATGCGCCAGCGCACACGCACACGCCGTGTCGGCGCGCAGGGTGTGCGCTGCCCACTCTGCGCAGCGCAGGTCGCCGCGCCGGCGAGCACACACGAAGGAGAGAGCGCAGCCGTCAACACCGACACCGGGCGCTCCCCCCTGCGCGCCGCGCCGCCACCAACAGCCCAGCAGCCATGCGCCGGCACCACAGCAGCGCTTCGGGGAAGAGGAAGGGGAAGGGGAGACGCACAGGGCCACACTAGCCAAGACACGCACGCGCACACCGAGAGCGATGGGCCGGCCAAGGGCACACACGGGAACCCGCAGCTTCCGCACGCTCCTCCTCGCTCACACCAGCTCCTCTTGGAGTGCGACATCTTAAAGGTCCAGTGCT
>NW_003946462.1:0-1136 GCF_000234665.1 Leishmania mexicana MHOM/GT/2001/U1103
GCGAGAGGGCAGAGATGGTGACATGGGACACATCGGCGCGCTTGCTGCAGAGGGGTGAGGTGCCGGCCGATCTCTTCTTTTGATTTCCGGCTCCGTGGCCCTCATGCATGTCCAGCGGGGCGGTGGTGGCCACGCGGGCGTGACACGCGTGCAGTCCACCGCTCTCGGCGCAGGCGACTGCGTCGGCGATGCCGAGCTTCTCCTCCTGCACCGAGCAACAGACGAGGAGGACGACACCACTGACTCAAAGAGGCTGACAGCGATGCCTTCCTGCTGCACGTACGCAGTGCAGCAGCCGGTGCAGGCGATCCGCATCCCTATTGAAGATCTGCTCGCCGTGCTTTCAGGGCACGATCTGCAGCACATGCGGGAGCGCAGTCGCAGCGTGCGAGAGTTGGAACTGTGGCGGCGGCAGGCGCAGATGCCGGGTGGCCTGCGCTCTCTCGTGGAGGAGTGTCTCGTGCTGGACATCTCCGACACCAACAGCGCGACAGCGACGAGGATTCGCTGGTGTTGCCGGGAGGACCCAGCGTTGCTGCGTCTCCGCTGTCGAGGCGGCTCTCCGACGACGTCTCGCAGGATGTATTTGTGAAAGGCGCCGATGCGACGGCCTTCTTCCTCGAGATGTTCTCCCGTCAGACGTATTGGCGCGCGGACGGGCGAGAGCGCGGCCTTTCCATGGCCGCCTTCGCCCCGCGCCAGCGATACGTAGTTGGGACGGTTCTGTTCCACGTGGAGTACGCTGCAGGTGGCAACGTTATGATGCGTGAGGGTGGAGGACTGCCTCCAAGTGATGACGGGAACGCTGCAGCGAACACAGCAGGCTCTTCTGCCGCGGCGGGGCCTCCCAACTCTCCAGGGTGTCTCTACGCCATCTTCTCCGGTGAGATAACCGTCGTGAACAGCGACACAGGCGAGGCCATCTACAGCGTCTCTCGCGGCAGCACGCTCGGCGAAGAGGCGCTTCTCCCTCCGCTGCGTTTCTGCTCCGCGACGACCCCCCTGCGCACTCACGCCGTCGTCTCCAGCCCCGATGGGTGCGAGGTGTTTGAGCTCGGTCGGCGCGCGTTCAAGGAGTTCTTGCAGCGACCGTACTGTGTGGCCCTCCGCGACTTCTGCAGTGTTTTCTGCGTCTT
>NW_003946461.1:0-187 GCF_000234665.1 Leishmania mexicana MHOM/GT/2001/U1103
GGCATCTTCAACTACTTTGTCTTTTTACGAAGGGAGATGGGATACGAAAAGGACGAAGGCACCATCGCGTAGTCCCACCCCGCGCGTATCGTGGGTAAGCCAATTGTGTCGCATGAATTGGCCTGTCGGTGGTATATATATATTTTTTCTGCCCTCCTCATTCGCATCCCCTTAACCACGCTCCCTT
>NW_003946460.1:0-1139 GCF_000234665.1 Leishmania mexicana MHOM/GT/2001/U1103
GTGACGCCGCCTGCTGTGCTGCGTGCGTCCCCGGCTGTTGTGCGCGGCGGCGAGTACAGCGCGACGCTTGTGGTGGACGGTGCGCCGCCGCTGTACTCGATGGTGCCTGGTGCGGACAGCGGGTACACGCACAGCGGGTACTACACGAGCGCGAGCCGCGAGGTGTACCTGTCCGGGGACGCGTGCTCGGGCGTGCTTGCGGGGACGAGCGCTGCGACGGTGACGTCGAGCGGCAGCGTGTCGTTTGCGACGGCGGGCGTTGCGGCGGGCGTGAGCGCTGTGTGGCTGTGCGCGGTGACGGCCGCGGGGCCCGCGGTTGTGCTGGCCGGCGTGGCTGTTGCGCCCGGCCGGGTGTACCCGACGACAATGGTGTCTGGCGCACTGGGCGCGCCTGTCTTCATACCGAGCCTGAAGGGGACGGCGGTGCAGCTGAGCGCGTCTGCGAGCGGGTGCGGGTCTGTTGCTGGGATGCCGAGCTTCACAACGGACGCGGAGGGCTACGGCGCTGTGGACCTTGTGGGCGGCGACGGCGGCGCGCTTGCGCCGGGCACGTACACGCTGTGCTACGGCGGCGCGCTGCGTGGCGGCGGCGGTGCTGCGGCGCTGGAGTCGGTGGAGCTTGTGCGCGCGTCGCACTTCGACGTGCGCGGGACGACGTTTGTTGTCGGCGTGGCGAGCCGGATGGTGCTGCTGCAGGACCTGACTGCTGCGGCGCTTGTGCCCGGGTTCAGCACGGCGCGCGACTGCACGTCTGTGTCGAGCGAGCACGGCGAGTGGGCTGCTGTGACGAGCACGTCTGTGTCTGTGACTGCGACGGGCGTGTACACTGCTGGGCTGTACCTGTGCGCGCGTGCGCCGGTGAACGGGACGCTTGTGGCGCTGCCCGGGCTGTGGTCTGGGCGGCGGAGCGTGCAGTTCGTTGCGTCTGCGATGCAGCTGCCGTCTGCTGGGTGGGACGCGTGCACGACGTACACGCTGGACCGGTGCTACCCGCCGGGTGCGAGCGCGAGCGGTGCGACGTCGGTGGTTGCGGTTGTGCATGGGGACTGCTGCTGCGAGGCGAGCCGGAGCGCGGTTGTCGGGGACGCGAGCATGGCGAGCGGGACTTGCGAGCTGACGCGGGACTCCGGCAATGGTGT
>NW_003946459.1:0-1423 GCF_000234665.1 Leishmania mexicana MHOM/GT/2001/U1103
CTGGCGCACACCGCACGGACTGCTCGAGGGGAGACGGGGTGCGCTGGTGTGCTGGCGGGTGCAGGCGACACACCGGTGCACACGCAACGCCAGAGGGGGGCCGACTGCAGGTCTTGCTCTTCTTCGCTCTTCATGCACGCCCTACGTGTGCGCGCACGCGTAAGCACCCGCTGCTACACAGGAGGGCACCCCCGGCGTGCAGGGGAGTGCGGGGCCGGCGAGGCGTGTGGGAAGGCGGAGGCGGCTCCGATGCGGCTGCGGAGGCGACGTGACGTCGGGCATGTGCATGTGGCGCTTGCGCGTTGCTGCTTTCTGGAGCCATCCTGACGACCGGGCGTTGCGCTCCTCTCTGTCTCTCGCTTGTTTCCGGTTTCGCGTCGACTCGCGCCTCCCCTCGACGGACTACTGTGCCGCACGGCGTGCGCGTGTGTGCGTGTGCCCGTGTCCCTGTTACCGTCCACCCCCTTGGTCAGTGGATGCCGCCTCCAGGTGGCCCCTCCCTTGCTGCGACGGCTCCCCGCGGCTCTCGCACTCGCAGGGCGAGGATGGTGGCACGACGACGCTGTGAAGCCGTCGCGCGCACTCCCTGCACCACATAGTTTTGTTGCTTTTGTTTCCTTATCTTTTCCCGTTATCGTGGCCGCACCCGCCGCTCCGCGCTCTCCTCTCTCTGCCCTCCGCAGGTGAAGGACGTGTTCGGTGTTCGACTCTCTGCCTGCGTCCGCGTGCGTGCGTGCGTGTGTGTGCCTCAGTTTGCTTGCTGAGTCTTTATTTTCTGTTTACCTTTCCTGTGTTGCTTCTTCCTCTGCGTTGTTTGTTTGGGTGCCTCATCACACCACCGAGTCCTCCCGACGCGGGTGTGGAGAGTGTCTACACCGCATTACGGCATGCCGCGGCTTGAGGCGTGTGAGGGGGGAGGCATGGCATATGCCGGCAGAGCACAGGGTCTCAAAAGGCCCTGTCCTGCGGCTGGCCAACCTCCTCTCTGTGCTCGCCCGACATGCACCTAGGCCACCCCCTGTTACCCACGCGACTGACGTCGCCGCTTCCGCCCTCGAACCGGACCGTGGTCGCGCCCCGCGTGGACGGAGGCATGCCGTGCACCCTTGTCTCCGCCTTGCGCTGCTAGCGTCGCACGCACGCGAGGAGGGGACGAGCACGCACAGGATGTGCCGGTGAGGCGCATGCCCCGGATGCGCGGGAGGCGGTGCGTCCATGGCGACCGGGATGCAGCCGTGGTGCAACGGAGGCGGGTGCGCTGTGCCTGAGCTCGTGTGTTTGTGGACGTGTCGGTGTGGTGTGGCGCCGGCAAGTGCCGCCGTGCGTCCGGCAGCCACGCAAACCGCAGACCGCCAACCCTCCAAACGAGAGGGGCGGAGCACGCGCGCCGGGCCGTGACGCGGTGTGACGCTTTCGTCTCGCC
>NW_003946430.1:0-6341 GCF_000234665.1 Leishmania mexicana MHOM/GT/2001/U1103
GTGGCGGCGTCGCCGACGAACTTCTTCCGTGAACTGCCGCTCACGATACGCTACGCAGGTTTCCAGCCCTGCCCGACGGGGGACGCCCAGGGAGGCGTGCGCTACAGCCTCCGCACGACTGAGGCGGATCTTCGGGAGTTGCCAAACCTTGCCGTGTACCTCGCCGCGGTGGTTACCTTTGCAGTCGTCTTCGTCTGTCACGCCGAGTGGGGGAGCTCATGCGGCAGCGAGGGCGGCAGCTGGTGACAGTCGAACTGGTTCAGCAGATCACCGCGGGGACCCTATGACGGAGTCGCGACGCCCGCCCCACTACCCAATGAGACCCGCTTGTCGTATCCACATCAGGAGGCGGTGGCGCTGGAGCCCATGAAAAGCTGGGCGGATTTTGCGTCTCTCACTCGCAGCTACGGCTCGTGATGCGCTTCACAAAGAAACCCGGACGAAAGGAGAGGCGATGACAGCGTTCAAGGCGGTGCTGCAGGGACACAGCGTGTCGTCTCACGTGGATGGCGGCAGTGGGATATGCGGTGTGTGTGTGTGTAGACCTCTGCGCTCGACGTGCTCCATTCCACAAATGGCCTTGACACAGTCGTAAAAATTTAACAGTAGCTGCCGAGACAGTCTTTGCTCTCCGCTGAGTGACGGGGCGGCGCCAATGGAGGCGCTCATACGGTGCAGCCTCCCCCCTTCCCCCTACGAGGCTGCCTATCTGTCTCTCCCTCCCACCACCTCTGTCTTCTCCGCCACCCCATTTCTCCACCTCTGCGAGGCTGTCTCGGTACTCGCCCAGTAATCAGAGGGTATCGCGGATCCACGCGTAGTGGCCCGCTGCTGGCTCGACATGGCGGCGCCGTCCAGAGGCTGTGATCCGCGTCCCTCGTTGGATCCAGGCATATTTTTTCCCGAAGGCAGCCGACCCCCGCAGCCGCTTTACGGCCACGGCTTTCTGCTGCACGGCGCCCGGGCAGTGGGGAAGACGTCTCTTGCCTTCCAGGCAGCCATCAACACCGTCCAGCGTACCAGCGGTAGCGTAGTAGTGCTGTGCCAGGAGTCTACGCTGTACGCCAAGGCGCCGCAGCCCTTCACTCCACTGAGCTCCTTGTCCGAGTCGGCCCTCGGCCGCATCGAGTTCATCTATGTGGAGGGCTGGACGGCGGTGCTGCGGGAGATGATGGGATTTCACACGACTCGAGCAGTGCCGACGCTGTTGCTCGTTGACGACGACGGTTTCGAGGTGACGGTGGCGGCAGATCGCCGCGGCAAGCGGTCTGGGCAGCACCCAGACGTCCTCGTCGATACCGCCGCCGCCTCGTGTCTCTCCTATTTGGAAAACCTTCATGACTGGATGACCCGCCACGATCGCCCTTTCTTCTATGTCCTCGTGACAAACCACCTTCCGGAACCCGCAACGCAGCTGCCGCTTCCCTACGCGACCTTTCCGCTCGTGAATGTGTGGGCTGGCGCGTCGGCGACGGTGCAGATCACCACAACCCAAGCCTGTGGCGCAGCAGAGGTGGTGTCCCCGCCTGCGTATCTTACGTGGCAGAATGGGCTGCGCATGAGGGGCTGACGTATTACAGGTGTTGTGTCCTGGTGGGCTGTTGTGTGGCATTCATGCAGGTGTGATGGGCCTCTCACGCCTGCACGGCCGCCGCCGCTGCTGCTGCCCCTTCGCTTCTTGCGCTCACGGGAGGAGTCACCATACACACAAAAACAACATGGGGCCTTCGCGACACTCCAAGTGAGGCTGGACCACAAAGCACTTGTAGTTCGTGGCTGCTTTGTAATCCTCTGCGCCGATATGGTGGACGAAAAGGTCCAGCGTGGATGAGCTCTGCGGAGGATCAGGGACACGGGCGACACGTGCACGGCTGCTCCTCTCCATCCCGTCTTCGACAAGGTCTAGTCGCTGAGTCAACAACGCCGTCTTGCATGCTTTCCCCTTTACGTCTGCCTTCACTTTGCGCCTCTTCCCTCCGCTCTCCTCTGCTCTGTTGCGGCTTCGGTGACTGGCCCCTCCCCGCCTGTGACACCTCTCTTGACTCCCACCTCTTCTCCCCTCCCCTACGAAGGGCCGTTCTCTAACGCATACATCAGGCGGCCCTCCCCTCTCCTCGTGACACGCCTGTCGGCCCTCTCTCCTCTGTTCGTCGAAGGACAGCAGCACCACCGACAACAACGGCACTACGGATCGCACACGGGTTGGGCTGTTTGCCGTTGTGAGGAAAAGCGCCACACATTTCACTCTGCGGGTGACCTCCTTCAGCTGCTGATGCTTGACACTTCCAGATGTGTCGCTGCAACGAGAGCAGGCTGGCCAGCTTCTCCGGCTCAGTAGCGGGCTCTCTCTGAGAGACAGAGGAGAGACGTGCGCGCCATGAGGGACCACACATGGGGGTGGGCGGTGGAGATGCGGGAGAGCTGCAAACGAGCGAAGACACGCGTACTGGTCCAAGGAAGAGGCGAGGGCCTTTGACGCGGCCAGAGTAGCGACAGGGAGTGCCTGAGCACTGACAACAGTAGAGTAGGAACAAACACCGGCGAGTGCACCTCCTCCCGTCCCTCGCTCACACCGTGCCCGGAGGACGGGGGGACACCCGCCGTGCGTGCGGCAGTTCATGGTGCAGCGCCACCACTCGGTGTGGAGAGGAGCCGCGCAGTCCCCCCCTTCTCCCCATATCCCTTGCTTAGTATGGTGGACCAACTAGAATAGCGGTAGAGTCAGGTGCCGACGATGCGAGGAGAGGAGAGACCGGTGCATCGCCACTGACGCTGGTTGTCAGGTCGCGGATGGTGTGGTGTCGGGGCGACCTGCAGCCGTGAGCACGCTTGCGCCACCCATATGACGGGTGACGCGCCAGCGCGACTCGAGCATATCCCACCCACCCACCCAGCCGAGGCCCTCGCTGCCCACCGGTGTGGGAGCCCTGAGCCACCCTGAGGAGGATCGCACCGCGTGGTGACCGGCAAGGATGGGAGAGGCTGTGGGGCGAGCTGCGAGGCGTGCGGGTGGGTGGGCAGAGTTTGGGCCAGCAGAGGCCGTGCTCAGATGACTAGGTCGGCGGATGGCTGTACCGCGTGTCTACCGCTGCTTCGCACGACGCGACGCGAGCCTCTGACAGGGCCGTGGGGTAGCGCTGAAGTGAACGAATGCTGCACATCAGAGAATGGGCACACGCCGGTGGCGGACAAACTTCTGTGCGGCGTTATGATTCGTTGGCGTGGCACCTCTGTGGCCTCGATGGCATCGCTTACTGTGTCTTGTGTTTTGTTTGCACGGGTCTGTTCGCATACGTCACGGCAGCACTGCGATCCATCTCCTCCGCCTCTTCCGCCCCTCCCCCCCACATCCACACAGCGGCAGTCGCCTCACCGACTAATGGCGCTCTGCGGTGGTAGCCGCACCAAGAGCAAGGCAAGGGAACACGATGACCAGAGGAAGGTGCACGACTTCAAGTATGGCGGCCCTGCGGTCACGGGGGACTGCTACCCCCTCTTTGAAGACGGCCGATGCTACCGGGTGGAGGTGGACAGGCACAAGTGGTTCCTCTACAACGACTCGCTGGACATGGAGATGCACGTCAGCTTCACCTTCCAAAAAACGACGGCCGTTTACAAAACAGAGCATGGCCGGACGACGGTGAGGAAGACGCCCACCGGGGGGACACAGTGCTCCGTCGTCGTCTACCCGCTGGAGACGCTGCCGTACGTGAAGGTCACCAAGAGGACGCAGATCCTATACAGCGCCGCGTGCGTGTCGCGCGACTTGGCCCCGGGCTACATTGAGAAGGTTAACCGCGAGGCGAAGGCGAAGTGCATGCACGAGACGCAAAAGGTGGCCGGCGTGGCTGGGGTGAGCCACAACGAGGAGGAAATCCTGTGCAGGTGCCGGAAGAGCAAGATCCTATACATCGACATGGGCTCCCCCCATCCGAGGCGGCTCTGAAGCGACCTCACGACAAGCAGAGCGTGGCAAGCATGCACGCCATCGCGTGGAGACGGCCGCAGGACTACCTACCGGCGATAGCGCACGAGGAGATCAAGCTGTTCCGTCACGGCGTGAGCGCTGCCGGCATTGGGCAGGGTCACCTCGGCGACTGCTGGCTCATGTGCTCGATCGCGGTCGTGGCGGAGAGCACGACGATGGTGAAGGACATCTTTCGCCACCCCGTCTCCCAGTCGAGGCGAGAGAAAGAGGAGCGGGCGGGCGGCTACCGCGTGTGCATCAGTAAGAACGGCTGGTTCCACCACATCATTGTCGACAGCTACCTGCCGACGTACAACGGGGTCGTTTACTTTGCCCGCTCCACCGGTGACCCGTACGAGCTGTGGGTGTCGCTGCTGGAGAAGGCGTATGCCAAGCTGCAGGGCTCGTACGCGTCCATTGTCGGCGGCAATCCTCTGCACGCCCTGCAGGATTTGACGGGGTTTCCGGTGTACTCCTTCACAAATACGTGGAGGGCAGCGGCGAATGAGGAGGCGGTCGCATCTCAGTTTTTCAAGGACCTGCTGCGCTACCGCAAGAATGGCTACCTCATCTCGATCAGCACTCCAGGCACGGACACGAGCGCGTACAACGCTGGTAGCGGGAATGCGAACGAGGCATCACTTGCGGCGCGCTACAAGACGGCGGGCCTGAGCACCGGCCACTCCTACTCGGTGCTGATGGTGCGCCAGTTTGTCATTCCGCGAGTGAAGCTGCTGAAGATACGCAACCCGTGGGGAAGCGGTGGCGAGTGGACCGGCGCATGGGGCAAGAACAGCACCAGGTGGCAGAAGCACTCCTTGGTGCGCCGGTCGTGCAAGCCGAGCAAGGTGAGCGATGGCACTTTCTGGATGGAGTGGAGGGACGCGGTGCAGTTCTTTGAGGGTGGCGGGGTCTGCATGGTGAAGAAGGCCTGGTACCAGTATCGCTTCCCGGGCCAGTTCATTGGCATAATCCCGTCCGTCGTGCTAAAGATCGAACTCAGGAAGAAGCAGAAACTACTCTTCACCCTGTCACAGAAGGACCGCCGCCTGCAGAACCCCGACGACCCGGATCAGCTGTACAAGGGGCTGCTTATCTCCGTCACGGGGCACAACGCGCAGAAGGGCACGCAGCAGATTGTGGCCCTCAGCACCGATAACCCCGAGGTGTATCCACCAGAGAAGTACGAGCACATTGTTGCCCGCGACGTTGGCCTCGAGCTCGAGCTCGACCCCACAAAAGGCCCCTTCTACGTCATTCCGCGCATCATGACGACGAACCAAAACGGCCCGAAGGACTTCACACTGGGCATGCTGGCACCCAACAAGTCAACCGCAAGAGGACTGCGGGTGTCTTTTGTACACCTGCCCGAGACGTGCCCGACGTTCCGCAACGTGGTGTCATTCCCAATGAACGGGGAGGCGGCGACACATGTGCGATTTCAGTACAAGAAGCGCGGCGGTGCGCCCCGCGTAAAGGCGGGCATCACCGTCTTTGACGCCACCCACGTGACGGAGACGTACCTCCACCCCCAATAAAGGCGTCTGCAAGTGCGGACTGCGCGCTCGCGGCCAGCGATCCGTGTTTGTGTACTGACGGCGTTGCCGAGCACATCCGTCCGTATGGAAGAGTGGCGTGCGCTGGTTCAGCGTTCCTGCACGACTGCGAGCACACGCAGGTGCCAGCGCTCGGCCTACATTCACAGCGCACCTCCGAGTAACCGCCGCCTAAACCGCGGTTCCACCTGTGTGCATCATACACACGGTGTCTTCCCACACAGTAGACGCCCGCTTTCGTACAGCGCTGCGGCCGGTGATGCCGGGCCCCACTGATCGCCCTCCGTTCCGCGACCCCTCTCGCACGCTGTAGGGGGCGTGGCGGAGCGGTGTGCGCCGTATGCGGCTGTTGTGTTGCCGGTGCGGAGGGGGCCCCTCTTCCGCTGTGCGGCGGTGCGCGGATTGCGGGTGGGTGAATGGTCGTGGTGCCGCGGGAGGGTGTGCGGGTGTGGGGGAGTGCGCCCGTGGCCTGGAGGGCCCTGCCGTGCGGCAGCTGGCTTGGGACGGCTGCGAGGTGGTCGGGAGAAGGAGCGGGTGCGGCAGCGGTGCCAGCAACGACGGTGGCGCTGCAGTGGTCGGCCGGGAGCGCGGCGCATCGCCTGTCGATGGGCGTGAGCCGGACACGCGTGGCTGCGCGGATGCCGCAGGTGCGACACCGTGGCGGGGCTGCGGCCGGTGCCGATGGCCGTGGCGCACACGCTGCTGCCCCTGCTCTGGACCTCTACGCGGACCTGTAGTTGGACCCCGACTGGAGGCGCTCTGGCCGGCGCACGAGCACCTCCGGGGCTGCGTGAAGGCTCTCTGCGGGGAGGTGGATG
>NW_003946458.1:0-1111 GCF_000234665.1 Leishmania mexicana MHOM/GT/2001/U1103
CGTCAGTACAGAGGAAAGCGACCGACCACCTCAACGGCGGCGACACACACGCCCTCCCAGTCCAGCCCCCGCTCGTCAGACGTCCGTATCCGCTCCTTCTCCCGGCAGCCGGCGCGGGCGCCTTCCACCGACCACCTCGCAGCCGCCCCCAGCCAGCTGCCGCACGGAAGGGCCCTCCAGGCCCCGGGCGCACTCCCCCGACACCCGCAATCCGCGCACCGGCGCACAGCGGAGGAGGGGCCCCCTCCGCACCGGCACGCCCCCTACAGCGTCCGAGAGGGGTCGCGGAACGGAGGGCGACCAGTGGGCCCGGCATCACCGGCTGCAGCGCATACAAGCCCGTCCGCAGGCACCGGCACACTCGCCCGCAGGCCCGCAGCGGAGAGGACGAGGCAGCCAGGAGACGGCGGGCGCGCCAGTGCCCCGTCAGCATCCACTCACCAACGCGCACGCACGCACCACAGCACACAAACACACACGCATGCGCACGCGTCAGCGACTCCGCCCGTGCACCGCGCACACACCGCGCAAGTCCGCCGCATCGCTTCCGTGCATGCACGCCTGCCATCCCAGCACAGGCAGCCGAGCCTCCGCGCCGCGTCCTCCCGCAGCAAGTGCTCGGCAACACACCCGCACTCGCACGCACCTCGCGGGCCCCACGTCGCAGTGCGTCACCGCGCGGTGGCGTGTGCATCCGACGGCTCACCGTCAACGCACGCCGGCAGAGCCACGGCAGCGATGCGACGATACTAGGAGGCGACGCCACCACCAGCGCGCCAGCCGCGCGGGCAATCCGGAAAGCAGCACACCGCACCGCATGCGGCAGCATCACATGCACCAGCAGCAGCGCCACCTGTGCCGCCCACCGCGCACACACAGATGTCGGCGGTGCCTCTCCGCATCCCGCCTGCCCAGTCCGCCGGAGCGCGTACCGCTGCAGGCCCATGGGTGTATCCCCGTTTTGGTGTGCGGGGGGTCGCGCTCACCCCGGCGGTGTCGCTCCCCATCCTCGTGCCTCGCCATGAAGCACGCATGACACAAGCGCCAAGGCGCAGCAGAGAAGAGAGGGGCAGACGAGGAGGAGTGAGCGCACATGGAGGCGGCGTCTCCG
>NW_003946457.1:0-1191 GCF_000234665.1 Leishmania mexicana MHOM/GT/2001/U1103
AGTGAGTAGCAACGGTGGACGGATGGAACACGCGGCGGATCACCGAGCGCCATGAGGCACCGCTCACAGATGGGGAGTGGTGCGCCGCACCCGGAGTGAGCGCAGACCCCTTGCCACGGTCTACAGCATCCGCCGTCACAGCTACCGCGACGGGTGCGGCGTCCACCACGCTTGTGGGCGCACCTCGGCCGTCGCCGCGCGGGCGTGAGCGCTGCTGCCCCTGAGGTCGGTGCTCAGCATCGCAGACGGCACCTGGTGAATGATCCACTGCATGGCCAAGGCCCCACTCCTGCTTGTTGCTGCTGCCACCCATCCCACGAACCGGATTCGAGAGTGGCTCATGCGGTGTCGTCACCGCCGTTCCCGCCCCCACTGCCGTCGCCACCGACCGGCCATGCGGGCCCTGGTGCTCCGACGCGGCTCGCCCAGGCGGCTGGTGGTACCAGCCCCACACGAGGAGGAGCCCCACGAGCACTGTCGTGCAGAATGTTTCCCCGCACGAGAGGAGTAGCAAGTTCGTGAAGCCGGGCAGATGAAAGATCTTCTCTTGCAGGGCGGAGGTGAGGACATGGAAGACAAGCACACCAGCGGCAAGCCCGCACAGCCGCTGCGTCGTCGGCTGTCTTGGTGGTGGTGGTGGTGGTGGCGGTAGTGGCGGCAGCCACGAAGATGATGAGGGCTGCTGCCCGTCCGGCTGCTGTGGCGGCATCGTCTTATGCGAGATGGCGCTTGCTGAAGGGGAAAGACAGCGCTGACGGTCCATCAGTCTGCGCGTGTTTGACGTGTCCGTCTGTGAACAGGCAGCGCAGGCACCTTGCGGCGCTTCCCAGGGTGCCGTGATGAGCTGCGCACAGGCCCGGTTTTGTTCTCCCCTGCGGTTTCAACTTGCTGGCTCGGTGGAAGTCATATGCATAGTGCGTGGATGCGCTAGCAGTCGCCCTCTCATCTTCTCCGCAACTCGTGCACAGGGAAGCGCCATCACGCGAGCACTCGTGCACACTCGACCAGGCGTGCGAGAGAGCGAGAGAGAGAGAGAGAGAGCGAGTACACACAAAAACAGCGGGTGGGAGGGGAGAGGTCGGAGTAAAGGCGTGGTGCACATGCCACGCGCGCACTAGCGCATGCGCTCCTACGAGCGAGCCCCCCCCTCTGCTCGCGTCCCAGAACAGGCGGGGGCAGGGGATGGGGGGG
>NW_003946456.1:0-717 GCF_000234665.1 Leishmania mexicana MHOM/GT/2001/U1103
TCGCACGCACGCGCAGCTGCCACGGCGGGCGCGCACCCAAGGAGGTGCCCACACGCGCCGGGCATCGCTGCAACCACCACACACACGCACACAAGGGCACACACACCTCTACGTTTATAGGGAGGTGGTCTTCCTCGAGCCGTACCACGATAACGCTCACTTAACCTCGTTGCTCACGGTACACTTCACCCCACCAGTGCAATTGCCGGAAGTATACGTGCGAGTTAACAGGTGGCTATTACCGCACTCCATCACATAGGAGGCGCCTCCCCGCTTCGTGTGGCACTCCTTCGTGGTGATCAGGGCCTTTTCGCACCCCTGAGTGCAGTACATATCAGTGCAGATCACCTGCTCCACCATCATCCGTTCTGAGCGGGCGTCTCGCTGCTCGTGCTCGTGCCAGGGGCGGCACTCTCCCGCACATGCGCGGACACGGGGTATTCACTGAGCAGGCACGCGTTCACCCCCATCACCACGCGCACGTAGCCCTGCTCGCCCCAGTCCCCACCCCACGAGTTCTTGATCACCCAGTACGGAACCTCACCAGTCATGTCGTACCCGACGAGCAGCACAGCGTGGTTCACCTGTTTGCCAATGCACGCGGTCAGCACGCCGCTCTTGTAGGACATGAAGGAGCTGGCGTCCAGCGCAATCGCGATGGGGCCATTCTTCGCGAGCCACGCAGCCATCGCCTTTTCGCTGCTTCCGATCAACACG
>NW_003946455.1:0-2723 GCF_000234665.1 Leishmania mexicana MHOM/GT/2001/U1103
CTCACAGGTCTGAGATGCCGCCACGCGCGTGCGTGCGTGCGTGTGTGCAAGGAGTGCATTGAGTCCTACCGCTCCCCACCAGTAAGCGAGTGGGAGCATCAACTCTCCTAGATGCGGCGCGACGGGGTGCCGCGCCCTTGGCATCCCCACCGCTACCCGCCCCCCCCGCCCCTTTGCCGCTCCGCGAGGCGCATGCACGTGATGAATGCTATTCACATAGTTTCCTGTCAGTCCGAGCACTGCATGAGGACATAACCCTTCTCAACTCAGCTCACACTGACGCGTTGCTGTCGCAGTGTCAAAGAGCTTGCGTGCACGTTTGTGGGTGAAGAGGCGATGGCGATGGCGCGGGCGGCAGCTTCATCCTGACCTGTCTGGCACCTGTCTTTACAACTGTCAGTGACAGAACACGCCCGAAAGTTCAAGAGAGACAACGAGAGCGGGGGGCGAGGGCGCTTCGCGAGTTCCGCCGCGCGGGTACCGCGCTGTCACTGCCGCCATGTGCGCGCGTGCGTCGGCGCGGGGTGTCTCTGTCGCACAGCCCCCTTTCTAGGCCGCCGCACAACTCCCTTGGAATGGTGGGTGCATCATCCCACGCAAGTCCTTGTCCTGTTGTGCCAGAGTGCGCGCTGCCCCACTCCCCGCCCCTTTGCCGCTGCGCGAGGCGCATGCACGTGATGAATGCTATTCACATAGTTTCCTGTCAGTCCGAGCACTGCATGAGGACATAACCCTTCTCAACTCAGCTCACACTGACGCGGTGCGGGTGTTGCTGTGTGCTTGCGCGTGTGCGTGTGCGTGTGCCGCTGAATGATGCACTCATCTATGTTGGTCCAAACAGTTTGACTGGCGCATGAGAAGATACACATACAAATCACCTTTCGGCTGACGTGTGTGGCGCGCGCGCGCGTGCGGGCTGCTGCCCGCTGTCCTGCCTGCGTGTGCCTGCGTGTGCCTGCGTGTGCCTGGAGCGCGTGCGTGGTGGCCCTGATGGAGAAGCAATCATTTCTGTGCGCGAGCGACGCTATGAGCGCACATTTCGAGCCAAAAATAAAACTCAACAGGTCTGAGATGCCGCCACGCGCGTGCGTGCGTGCGTGTGTGCAAGGAGTGCATTGAGTCCTACCGCTCCCCACCAGTAAGCGAGTGGGAGCATCAACTCTCCTAGATGCGGCGCGACGGGGTGCCGCGCCCTTGGCATCCCCACCGCTACCCGCCCCCCGCCCCTTTGCCGCTCCGCGAGGCGCATGCACGTGATGAATGCTATTCACATAGTTTCCTGTCAGTCCGAGCACTGCATGAGGACATAACCCTTCTCAACTCAGCTCACACTGACGCGGTGCGGGTGTTGCTGTGTGCTTGCGCGTGTGCGTGTGCGTGTGCCGCTGAATGATGCACTCATCTATGTTGGTCCAAACAGTTTGACTGGCGCATGAGAAGATACACATACAAATCACCTTTCGGCTGACGTGTGTGGCGCGCGCGCGCGTGCGGGCTGCTGCCCGCTGTCCTGCCTGCGTGTGCCTGCGTGTGCCTGGAGCGCGTGCGTGGTGGCCCTGATGGAGAAGCAATCATTTCTGTGCGCGAGCGACGCTATGAGCGCACATTTCGAGCCAAAAATAAAACTCAACAGGTCTGAGATGCCGCCACGCGCGTGCGTGCGTGCGTGTGTGCAAGGAGTGCATTGAGTCCTACCGCTCCCCACCAGTAAGCGAGTGGGAGCATCAACTCTCCTAGATGCGGCGCGACGGGGTGCCGCGCCCTTGGCATCCCCACCGCTACCCGCCCCCCCGCCCCTTTGCCGCTCCGCGAGGCGCATGCACGTGATGAATGCTATTCACATAGTTTCCTGTCAGTCCGAGCACTGCATGAGGACATAACCCTTCTCAACTCAGCTCACACTGACGCGGTGCGGGTGTTGCTGTGTGCTTGCGCGTGTGCGTGTGCGTGTGCCGCTGAATGATGCACTCATCTATGTTGGTCCAAACAGTTTGACTGGCGCATGAGAAGATACACATACAAATCACCTTTCGGCTGACGTGTGTGGCGCGCGCGCGCGTGCGGGCTGCTGCCCGCTGTCCTGCCTGCGTGTGCCTGCGTGTGCCTGCGTGTGCCTGGAGCGCGTGCGTGGTGGCCCTGATGGAGAAGCAATCATTTCTGTGCGCGAGCGACGCTATGAGCGCACATTTCGAGCCAAAAATAAAACTCAACAGGTCTGAGATGCCGCCACGCGCGTGCGTGCGTGCGTGTGTGCAAGGAGTGCATTGAGTCCTACCGCTCCCCACCAGTAAGCGAGTGGGAGCATCAACTCTCCTAGATGCGGCGCGACGGGGTGCCGCGCCCTTGGCATCCCCACCGCTACCCGCCCCCCGCCCCTTTGCCGCTCCGCGAGGCGCATGCACGTGATGAATGCTATTCACATAGTTTCCTGTCAGTCCGAGCACTGCATGAGGACATAACCCTTCTCAACTCAGCTCACACTGACGCGGTGCGGGTGTTGCTGTGTGCTTGCGCGTGTGCGTGTGCGTGTGCCGCTGAATGATGCACTCATCTATGTTGGTCCAAACAGTTTGACTGGCGCATGAGAAGATACACATACAAATCACCTTTCGGCTGACGTGTGTGGCGCGCGCGCGCGTGCGGGCTGCTGCCCGCTGTCCTGCCTGCGTGTGCCTGCGTGTGCCTGCGTGTGCCTGGAGCGCGTGCGTGGTGGCCCTGATGGA
>NW_003946454.1:0-1082 GCF_000234665.1 Leishmania mexicana MHOM/GT/2001/U1103
CAGAGGCGAGCGTACACCTCAACATGGGCAAGTCCGTGTGCTGGGGATGGGGCCCAGATCGGTGTGGGTTCCCACACTCGGCTGTTTCGCTGGTGCACGAGCGCCACCTCCACGGCGTCTGCCTCGCCGCCGCAGTTGCGGAGAACACCAAATGACACTGGGGTGCCACTCCTCTCCAGACGCACCACGCGCAGGGCAAGAAGGTGGAGGCAGGAGGCGTTTTCATCCACCCACGTTTCGTTCCATTTGCGGACCTTGTGAGACAGCACGCGCGCCACACACTCCAACACATCCACGCCTTCCAGTCGCCGCGCCACTGCGTGGAGCGTGTCCTTTTCAAGGTAGAGTACGTCGCCGGTGCTGACGAGGCGTCCCTCCCAGGCGGCAGCTGAGGCGGCGCCGAAGAGTGCGCACAAGTCAGCGTAGTGGAGCCCGTAGAGCTCTGTCAGAGCCGCATCGTTCACAGCAGGGCAAAGGACGATCTTCGTGAGAGCGTGCGTCTGTGCGGCACCCGATCTGTGAAGAAGCTCTCCGGAGTCATCTTCTACAGGCTGGAAGGCATCCACAGGAAGGCACAACACCGTGTTCGAGTAGTCGAACGACTGCGCGGACGACATCAACACCTGTGACGGATGACTGTAGAAGGCGGCGCGCACGTTTCGGAAGAGCTCGGCGCCCACCATCATCATTGCGTCAGAGGACGAGCCTGTGGGCGTGGGCCTTAACTCATTCACCACAAACACGCATTTGTGGCAGCCGCCGCTCACCCTCACGAGAGCCTCGTCCTCGATGAGCAGGTTCTCGAGGGCGCGTGGTGTGGCGAGCGCCGTTGAGCCGCGGAGGCTCTTGTCCAGACGCACAGCGACACACGCGTCCGGGACGTCATTGTGGTAGGCCTCTCCCGAGACGTCCTTGTCCGTTCTGTCACCAACAATGGGAGCGGGAGGGAGAACCACCATTGTTACTGCCGTGTCAGCGCTCAGACTGCAGTGGGTGGACGGGATCAGGTCCACGACACGCAGGGAAGGGTAGGCGTCTGTGCCAGCCACAATCTGATGCAGGTGCAGAGTCGCGTGATTCTG
>NW_003946453.1:0-1895 GCF_000234665.1 Leishmania mexicana MHOM/GT/2001/U1103
GTGGATTGCACAGCGACAGGGTGCCGGGAGACGAGAGAGAGAGAACGGTGAAGCGAAACACAGAAAACAAAAAAAAAGAAACGCCAAAGGCACGATGAAGTCACGAAGTATGCGGGCAATGGGCGCCGGTGGGGGAAGGGAAGAGGAGGGGGGAAGAGGAGGGGGGAAGAGGAGGGGGGAAGAGGGGGCCACGGCGGAGTCAGCAGCGCACGTGCGCCACCACAAGAGGAAGGAGAGAGAAGGAGAGACAGCCGAGAGAGAACAACCACAAATACATATATATATATAGTAAGCAGCGCACTCGAGCGCACACAACAGACGTTAGACACTTAGCACACGAAACAGCAAACCCAGAGGTATACAGAGATAGAGAGGAGCCGAGAAAAGAGCACGGAGAGAGTGAAACCGCACACCTACACGCGCGCACACACACACAGAGAGAGGGAGGGAGGGAGGAAGAAGTCTACGGCAACAAGGAACACCATTGGCAATCAACAAAAACGGCTAAACACAACGACAACGAAACAAAACAAATATTGGGTAAGAGGCGGAGGCACGGGTGCGATGCTCAGAAGCAGGTGGACGGCGACATGGTCGAACACAAAGACGAGAAACGAAATGGAGGGGCAGAGGGGGAGGGAGAGGGAGGGAGGAAGACGCCGGCGTGCGAAGATGCTCGCGCCTTTTTCCCTGCAGCGTTTCATTTTGTTGCTGTTGTTTTCCCCATTGCTGGGGTGCTTTCAGTTCATGCGCTGATCATTTCTTTTCTTTTCGGCTCCGCTCTCTACAAAATGCCCCTTACGTGTGCTAGCGTGTACGCCTGCCACCTCTGACACCGCAGCCGCACAAGAAGTGACGTAGGAGGGGGAAGACAGAGAGAGAGAATGCCACACAAGATATCTGTGGTGCACCTCTTCGAACAGCAGCCATGTCCGCCTTACAGCGTCCTTTGAGCGCCCCTCCCCCCCCCCTCAGACGCGAAGGAGAAGCTGAATCGCTCTTTACTCTCTCCAAATTCTCCCTGTTCGATTTTCGCGCCGCATGACGCAGACTAAGTTACCCCCCCCCCTCCACCAGCGTGCACCTCCTCGCCATTTCGTTCTGCCCTTATTCCTGGCTCCTGCACGCCACTCGTGGTCCTCCATTGTCCCCCCCCCCATTTGTTCCTTTGAGGGGATAGAGGGGGAGAGTATCCTCTCACCCTCGCTATGGAGAAAAGGGAGCTGACTCTGTCGTCGTCGACCCGGCACTGTGCACCGGATGCCACCACAAGAGGAGGGGGAGTGCATCTAGGGCCCCCGGTCGACTTTATTTCTGGCTTCTGCATGCCCGTGGGTGTGTGCGAGCGTGTGAGGGTGGCGGAGTGCCGGAGAGCTACACACACACACAGAGAGAGAGATAGACGGATGGTGTGTCGAAGGGGCGCGCTGAAAAGCAAAGCGTCTTCTACGGAACCACAGCGAGAAATAAAAAAATAAAGACAATATATCGCGAGGACGTGAAAGGAGGACGTCAACGCGCGTCCTCATACATCATCCACAGCGTAAAGATGGCGGCAGATTCCCTCTAGGGCCCTGGCCATCCCCGGCCCCCTCCCTTCCCTCGCTGACTACTCCGCCGTCATCACAGCAGGTGACAGGCCTCCATTGTCTGCAGCAAAGAGGTCATGAGGACGTCCAACGCACCCGCTGTGGGGACGGGGACCGCGTGCAGGTACGCGTGGCGGACCGCCGCCGCCGCCGTGATGCGATGATTCGGCTCATACAGGAGGCACTGACGCAGAAGGTCCACACCCTCTGTCGTCACGCAACTATCAAGGCCAGTGGCGGACATGTACTCGTCGAACAGCGGGCGGTCAAACCACAGCTCGACGGGAAGTTGGTACGTGTTGGCTG
>NW_003946452.1:0-1406 GCF_000234665.1 Leishmania mexicana MHOM/GT/2001/U1103
AAGCGAAAAAAAAAAGAAATCTGGCAAGGGCAAGCAATCAATGGAAAGCAGCTCAACAAAGTACAAGATCGAACAGAGAACAAGAAAGGGCTACACACAGAGCAGTGATACACAACAGCGCTGAATGCGGAAGCATACGCGCACAAACGTGCATCACCGTACACCCCCTTTTTTTATTCCATCCCTAATGCGTGTGCATATGTATGTGTGTGCGCCTGTGTGTGCGCGCGTATGTGTGTGGGGGGGTCAAATTAGCCACTTCTTCCGTCCTTCCTCCCGTCACAGACGACTATGCCTTTAATGAGGACGGGGAAAGAGGATGGCACAGTGAAAAGAACGACACGTTAAAAAAAAAAGCAAGAGGGAGGCTGAGAGTACGAAGGATGAGAATCACTAAACGAAGAACAAGCTTGGCGCGTGAGATATACATTGGGAGTTCGGCTCTGTTTCGTCAGCGTACCCGCCTCGCTGCCATATGTGTCAAACTCCACTCTACCCCTTAGACCGTCACAGGCACCATCGCGTCAGGCCGAGCTGACCTGGACACGCGCCTTACAGCAGTGCGCCGAGCCAGCCACCTGATCAGGGGAGGGGGAGGGGGAGGGGGGGCCTGCCTCAGCCTCTACCCACCCACCCATCCTCTCTGCAGGTCGCCTCACAGCGGCTCCCCCATCATGCCGGTCACCACACCAGAAGTGCATCCCCCTCGGGATGGCACTCAGGCTCCCCACACCAGTAGGCAGTGCGAGGGCCGGGGGTGGGATACGCGTTCGAGTGACGCCAACACGTCGCCATCACCTTTATGGCACAAGCGTGCTCACCGCCTCGGGTCGCTCCGGCACAGTGCCGTCCAGGACATCACCGCCGACATCAACAGCGATACATCGCTCTGACTCCCTGACGTCGCAGACACTTAAACCTGTCACCGTCAGAGGTAGTTCGGCATCGGCAGGGAGTAGGGAAAGGCTGCTGGGCTTTCGGGCACACAGGGCGGGCACTTCACCTTAAGATATCACGCACCGCGGTCTCCTACCCTCCCGCCCCCCTTTTCATCATGGGGGTACATGAAAGATAAAGGGGGGAAAGAAAAAAAAAACAAGACGACATGCAGAACTAAATAGACAACCGTGAATGGTCTAAACGCACGGGCACACATGCACACACGAAGACAGAAAAAATAGAAAACACATTCCCCCTCCCCTCCCTCCACACATGCAACTTGACAAACGTACACAAAAATGGGATTTTAGGGAGATGAACTACTTTGTGTGCGTGTGTGCATGTTTTGTTTTTACTTGCTTTTACATGTTAACGTTTTTTAAGGTTGTTGTTGTTGTCCAGCTGTCCTCTTTTTTCACGCCCTTTTTTTTGGGGGGGAACNNTTTTNGCCTTCCCCATCCCNGNNG
>NW_003946451.1:0-1409 GCF_000234665.1 Leishmania mexicana MHOM/GT/2001/U1103
CCGTGCAACGTGAGCTACACTCCACTCGGCCCGGGCTGCCACAGCCCCAACGCGTGGTGCGAAGTGGCGGTACGCGGTGCGCTACGGCAGTGCGCCGACTCAGTCATATGCGAGCACGGCCACTGCCTCATACTCCGCCCACCTGCCTCCCAGGTCGCCTCACAGTCGCTGCCATCGTGCCGGTTGCCACCCCTGAGGCATCCCTCGCGATGGCGCAGGCTCCCCAGCAGCAGGCAGTGCGACGCCCCGGCGTGGGATACGCTCGAGTCGCGCTGACACGCTCCCCATGGCATGGGTGGTACAGACGCGTGCGCTGTCGCCGGTCGTCCTGAGGCACCGCTGTTCAGGACACGACCCCTGATAGCAGTAGCCATGAAGCCCTGTGAGGTCCCCCAGGTAGTAGGTGCTTTTGCGCCTGCCACCGCCAGATGTGGTTTGGCATTGCCAGGGTTAGGTGGGGGCTGCTCGGCCTGCCCACACAGAGTGGGGGCGCACGGTGTCCTGGGGTACCACGCACCGAGAGGGGTCATCCGTCATCAGGCAAAAGAAATTGGGATTATCGGAATGATTGGGGGTAGCGATGTATAAACAAAAGGCGAGGGACAGGAATGTCGCCATCGTGAAGAATAAAACTGGAAGCAGAACCTTTCGAAGAGGTCGGTAGGGTGGTGCAGCGAGGGGTAGGCGGTCAGTCCAGTTACGCTGGAGTCTGAGGCTCGTCCTGAATGATATCAAGCTTGAATTCGTTGACGACGTGCAGGGGAGGCTGATGCGGGAAATAGCGAGAGAGGCGCAGGTGTAGCTGACGGCACATTAGGCCAAGAAGAAGGCCAGATGTCGTCGACGAATTCTCTAGATATCGCTCAATACTGACCATTTAAATCATACCTGACCACGTCTGAACACGGCAGGGTGACGGCAGAAGAGGTGCGCCGCACGGACTATATCCACTACTGGTCAATCGGGCCACACTCACGCACTCACAACATCATGGAAAGCGGACGACGGCAACCTACGTGCAGAGGAGCTACGCGGGGACCGGCCGGCGTTCCCATGGTGCCTGAGGAGCCAGGTAGGAGCAGAGCCACAGCAAGCAGATGAAAGGCTGCCTGGATGAGATGAGACTCATTCCACCCCATTAGGTGGCTCGTGTGCGGCTGCTTGTTCATCGCCTCACTATCAAGATCGTCGTTCACGGTAGTAAACGGCGGCGGCATCGACGCACGCCGGGCCGTCGACGACGACTCACCTGTCTCATTGCTGGCGGAGTGCTCCAGGCGAGAGAGAATGATCGCTAGGCGCTGATAGTCCTCCACAAGAAGGAATCGGAACGCCCGGTCAGTCATGGATACGTGGTGATGCACATCCAGCACCAAAGACTGCACCCGTGACGCGTCTACAGAGCCTCG
>NW_003946450.1:0-1591 GCF_000234665.1 Leishmania mexicana MHOM/GT/2001/U1103
GCGACGTTGGCCTCGAGCTCGAGCTCGACCCCACAAAAGGCCCCTTCTACGTCATTCCGCGCATCATGACGACGAACCAAAACGGCCCGAAGGACTTCACACTGGGCATGCTGGCACCCAACAAGTCAACCGCAAGAGGACTGCGGGTGTCTTTTGTACACCTGCCCGACACGTGCCCGACGTTCCGCAACGTGGTGTCATTCCCAATGAACGGGGAGGCGGCGACACATGTGCGATCTCAGTACAAGAAGCGCGGCGGTGCGCCCCGCGTAAAGGCGGGCATCACCGTCTTTGACGCCACCCACGTGACGGAGACGTACCTCCACCCCCAATAAAGGCGTCTGCAAGTGCGGACTGCGCGCTCGCGGCCAGCGATCCGTGTTTGTGTACTGACGGCGTTGCCGAGCATATCTGTCCGTATGGAAGAGTCGCGTGCGCTGGTTCAGCGTTCCTGCACGACTGCGAGCACACGCAGGTGCCAGCACTCGTCCGACATTCACAGCGCACCTCCGAGTAACCGCCGCCTAAACCGCGGTTCCACCCGTGTGCATCATACACACGGTGTCTTCCCACACAGCAGACGCCCGCTTTCGTACAGCGCTGCGGCCGGTGATGCCGGGCCCCACTGATCGCCCTCCGTTCCGCGACCCCTCTCGCACGCTGTAGGGGGCGTGCCGGAGCGGTGTGCGCCGTAGGCGGCTGTTGTGTTGCCGGTGCGGAGGGGGCCCCTCTTCCGCTGTGCGGCGGTGCGCGGATTGCGGGTGGGTGAATGGTCGTGGTGCCGCGGGAGGGTGTGCGGGTGTGGGGGAGTGCGCCCGTGGCCTGGAGGGCCCTGCCGTGCGGCAGCTGGTTGGGGACGGCTGCGAGGTGGTCGGTGGAACGCGCCCGCGCCGGCTGCCGGGAGATGGAGCGGGTGCGGCAGCGGTGCCAGCAACGACGGTGGCGCTGCCGTGGTCGGCCGGGAGCGCGGCGCATCGCCTGTCGATGGGCGTGAGCCGGACACGCGTGGCTGCACGGACGCCGCAGGTGCGACACCGTGGCGGTGCTGCGGCCGGTGCCGATGGCCGTGGCGCACACGCTGCTGCCCCTGCTCTGGACCTCTACGCGGACCTGCTGACCGGGCGGCGACTGGAGCGGCTCTCGCCGGCGTAGGGGCACCTCATGGATTCCGTGGAGGCTCTCTGCGGGGAGGTGTTTGTGGGGGCGGTGTGCCGTGGCGGAGGCGGCTTGGATGAGCTGCTTGCCGCCTGTGACGGGCGCGGTGTCTGTGCAGGAAGGCGCACGGCTACGAAGCTGCTGAGGGCTGTGCGGCGCTGCGGGACATGGCGCTGGGCGATCGCGCAGGGTGTGCGTGGGTGCTCGGCGGCAGGCCTGTGCGCTGCGCCTCCCGGTGGTGCTGGCTGTAGGCGCGCTGTGAAGTGAGGATGTGATGGGTGAGCGCGGGTGGTGTGTGTGTGCGAGCGCGTGTGTGTCTGGGCGGAGGGGCGTGTGCACGGATGCAGGGCCCCAACGCGTGCTGCGACTGGCACCGGCGCCTTCGTCGGCGCATCCCGCGCACACGGTGTGGGTGCGTCTCACACCCCCTGCTCGC
>NW_003946431.1:0-3384 GCF_000234665.1 Leishmania mexicana MHOM/GT/2001/U1103
AGAGTGGAGACGCGGAGCGCGTGAGGGGCAGAACCAACGTCGATGCGGCTTCGCGCATCTGCGGGCGCTGCCGTTGTCGGGGCTAGGAGGGCAGAGGCGGTTGCGCCCCCTCCCCCCCCGGTGCCGGCTGCCCGCTCTCCTTTGTGCGCGCGTTTGTGCATGTTGGCGCTGCCGGGCTGGCGGTGAGGCGAACGCCTTGTACGAGCCTCCGCACGTGCCGACTGTGCGTTGGCGCCATGCTGTGCGCACTGCATCTCCCTTCACCACCTGCCTCCTTCTTTCCTGGCTTGCTGCTCTTGCCGTGCCCCTCAACGCCGTGGCGGGGCACCTGTCGTGGTCGACGCTGCGGCATCGCTTCGGACGCTTCGCGCCCCTGCCGCCCTTTCCCGCATGGCTCCTTCCAACGCCACTCGCCACACACCCGCACCACCACTACCGGATGGCCCTCTCTGCTATCCGCCTCTCGCTCTCAGACTTCGTCGCAGTGCGTCCATCAGCTCTTCCTCTTCTGCTGTGATTACATACGGCACAGCGATACCCTTACCGCGCGCGCCCCTTCCCCCCAGGCCTCTAAGTGCACCGTCTGCCTTTCTGTCCCCCACTCTTCGCCCCGCCTTCGCGTTCCTCTTCGCACCGGCTCGCCCGCTGCGACTCCATTGTGTGGCGGCAGCAGAGGTGCGCAGGCACGACTGAGGCGGCTGCTCTTAGGCATCTGCGCCATCGACACGCAGCAGCGGTCTGCGTCTCTGCCGCGCTTCTTTCGAGTGTATCCCTCCCGTCGACGGCATGGCGCAGCCGCACCGTTGTGTGGCGCTGATCGCCGCTCTCGCAGCTGCGGTGCTGCTCTTGGCGCTTGCCGCGCCCGCGGCACGTGCCAGGGTGGCGAGCCCATGGGATGCGATCGAGGACGACGTCTACTTGGATAATGGTTTTGATGCCAAGGCAAAACCGTTCCTTATAAGCGAGGCAGAGAGGCTGAACACGCTGAAGGTGATGCAGGCGTTTGCTGCTGCGATGCCCTCGCTGGGGTGGAGCGGAGACGACTTCTGCACCTGGGCTGGTGTGAGGTGCTTCGATACCAATGTGAGCTTCGGCGACGTTGGTAGCTTGGCTACCGGCACGCTGCCTGAGATGCCTGATGACGTGGACTACTCGCTGGTGAAGCTTGATCAGGTGGATCTCTATCAGAACGCCGGTGTCACTGGAAGCCTGCCGAGCAGCTGGAGCAAGCTGCATAAGGTGAGGACAATCAACCTTGGGTACACGAGCATCAGCGGCACGCTACCTGCGTCGTGGAGCTCGATGAGCTCGCTGAAGTTCTTGACCCTGAGCTTCACAGATGTATTCGGCACGCTGCCGGCTGCCTGGGACTCGATGCCGAGCATTGAGATCATCCTCATGTCCACCACTCAGCTCAGCGGGACTCTTCCTGAGGAGTGGAGCACTATGCCGAGCGTACGGAGGATTCACCTTCAACAGTGCCACCTGCACGGCTCCTTCCCCGCGTCATGGGCAGAGATGCCGTCGCTTGAGCGCTTGGGCCTTCAACAGAACGACTTCTGCGGCTGTGTGCCGGACTCGTGGCTGGCCTCCCCCACGCTATGGGTAGGCGTGGACGCCAAGCACCGCATGCCCGACTGTGCGACTGCCCACGCCTGCGCTGAGACCACAACGCCCGAGCCCGTCCCGAGCAGCTCTGCGTCCGCCGGCGGGGTGTCCGGGTCGTCCAGCTCGAGCACCGCGACGACTGCGGAGCCGACCACGAGCAGCTCCGGGTCCACTGGCGGGGTGTCCGGGTCGTCCAGCTCGAGCACCGCGACGACTGCGGAGCCGACCACGAGCAGCTCCGGGCCCGCCGGCGGGGTGTCCGGGGCGTCCAGCTCGAGCACCGCGACGACTGCGGAGCCGACCACGAGCAGCTCCGGGTCCACTGGCGGGGTGTCCGGGTCGTCCAGCTCGAGCACCGCGACGACTGCGGAGCCGGCCCCGAGCAGCTCCGGGTCCACTGGCGGGGTGTCCGGGTCGTCGAGCTCGAGCACCGCGACGACTGCGGAGCCGGCCCCGAGCAGCTCTGCGTCCACTGGCGGGGTGTCCGGGGCGTCCAGCTCGAGCACCGCGACGACTGCGGAGCCGGCCCCGAGCAGCTCCGGGTCCACTGGCGGGGTGTCCGGGTCGTCCAGCTCGAGCACCGCGACGACTGCGGAGCCGACCACGAGCAGCTCCGGGCCCGCCGGCGGGGTGTCCGGGGCGTCCAGCTCGAGCACCGCGACGACTGCGGAGCCGACCACGAGCAGCTCCGGGTCCACTGGCGGGGTGTCCGGGTCGTCCAGCTCGAGCACCGCGACGACTGCGGAGCCGACCACGAGCAGCTCTGCGTCCGCCGGCGGGGTGTCCGGGTCGTCCAGCTCGAGCACCGCGACGACTGCGGAGCCGACCACGAGCAGCTCCGGGTCCACTGGCGGGGTGTCCGGGTCGTCCAGCTCGAGCACCGCGACGACTGCGGAGCCGACCACGAGCAGCTCCGGGCCCGCCGGCGGGGTGTCCGGGGCGTCCAGCTCGAGCACCGCGACGACTGCGGAGCCGACCACGAGCAGCTCCGGGTCCACTGGCGGGGTGTCCGGGTCGTCCAGCTCGAGCACCGCGACGACTGCGGAACCGGCCCCGAGCAGCTCCGGGTCCACTGGCGGGGTGTCCGGGTCGTCCAGCTCGAGCACCGCGACGACTGCGGAGCCGACCACGAGCAGCTCCGGGCCCGCCGGCGGGGTGTCCGGGGCGTCCAGCTCGAGCACCGCGACGACTGCGGAGCCGACCACGAGCAGCTCCGGGTCCACTGGCGGGGTGTCCGGGTCGTCCAGCTCGAGCACCGCGACGACTGCGGAGCCGGCCCCGAGCAGCTCCGGGTCCACTGGCGGGGTGTCCGGGTCGTCGAGCTCGAGCACCGCGACGACTGCGGAGCCGGCCCCGAGCAGCTCTGCGTCCACTGGCGGGGTGTCCGGGGCGTCCAGCTCGAGCACCGCGACGACTGCCCGCCCTACGCCATGTCCGCCGCCGTGCCTCGTGCCGAACTGCTTGGTGTGCGTTGCGGACAACTGGATGTGGTGCAGCGAGTGCTACTCAGGATACGTGCTGACTGCTGACGGGTGGTGCATGAGGCGCGTTGGTGAGGATGCTGCTGCGTTCCCTGTGGGGCCTGCTGCCGCTGTCGTCTCCGCGGCTGTGGTGGTGGTGGTTGGCGCTGTGCTTGCGTAGGGCGAGCCTGTGGGCGTGAGACGGCGGCGCAGTGCTCACCGGCGCCTCTTCGTGTGCACCGGCGCCCGTGGTGTGCCGCCTTGTGGCCCCTGCGGTGCGGGGAGGCGAGGGGTGGGCTGCCGGGGCGCCGCCACG
>NW_003946448.1:0-1034 GCF_000234665.1 Leishmania mexicana MHOM/GT/2001/U1103
GGAGGGAGTCAGAGAGGTAGGGCAGAGACATAGACAACGTCGTACATGGTGTTGAGAGCTCCGTTTCCGTCTATCACCACCACTGCCACCGCATGACCCTCCCCTCATGCGCCAACCCTTCGGGTTTAGTGCTTTGAATAAGCACCACCGGAAGGTCTTCTCCCGCCATCCCAGGCGTCGCCTTTGCCGCGTGAAGGCAGTGGTAGAGAGCGTCGTGGAGAAATGAAAGCCGCCCACAACACCCCTCCTCCCCTCCCCCCTCCCACACACGGCGGAGGGCCATCGCACGATGAGTGGAGGCACACGGGCATCGCCGCTGAGTTGTTTGGTGCGTTGCTCTTGTCGTATTATGTATGTTAACAGGCGAGAGAGAGATGGCAAGCACCGCCACACAGAGAGAGAGAGAGGAGTAGCCCTGAGGACAGTGGGGGTGGGGGACTGGGCAACACCCACATGAGACGAGGGTGGTCTGGGAGGGAGTGGGGGCGTGTGTGTGTGTTTGTGTTTGTGTGTGTGTGCGTGCACCCATTATAACCGCCACCAAAACACTCGACACAGACACACGGAAAAATGAATGCGGTGAAACAAAGGAAACGAGAAAGTCGTGTACAGTGTACACGTCCACGGGAAGAGGGAGAGGGGGAGGCGTCATCGTGGCGATGACCATCACGTGAACGGTGAACCACCCACACACACCACACACACACACCAACACACACACACACACGGCCATACAAAAGAATCGAACAGAGAAAAATCAAAAGAAAAAAATCGAGCTCGTCGCTCTGCTGCCGCGTCGCCTCGCATCTGCGCCACTTGCGTTGCTCTATACTCTCTCTCCCCCTCCCCCTGTGTGTGTCTGGGTGTGTGGCCGTGCGTGCGTGTGTTGGTGGGATGAAGAAACACACACCGCACACCCACACACACCCAGACACACACAGGGGGAGAGAAGTTGGGCTAAA
This sequence comes from Leishmania mexicana MHOM/GT/2001/U1103, assembly GCF_000234665.1. Classification (NCBI taxonomy): domain Eukaryota; phylum Euglenozoa; class Kinetoplastea; order Trypanosomatida; family Trypanosomatidae; genus Leishmania; species Leishmania mexicana. Next base: position 963 of record NW_003946448.1, read on the forward strand.
GAGGTCAGTGATGCGGTTCCCCGGTGCCTTCCCAATCATCCCCCCGCCAGCCACTACGAACACCCCCGCCGA
>NW_003946447.1:0-1157 GCF_000234665.1 Leishmania mexicana MHOM/GT/2001/U1103
AGCGCAGCCTAGGAAACCAGTGCATGCGAGCCCTTGTGCTGCTCTGGTGCCGAAACTGCGCAAGAGCTGTGGTGCTGCTGGTGGTGGTGGGTGGCGGCGCATTACGCTGCTGTGTGTGTGTACGTGTGCGTGGTGTGCCAGCGCACGCACCAGCCGCGCGCAGTTGATGTTGGTTGCGCATCCGGCCTTGTCGTGACGCGAGAGACGCCAGCGCCGCGGTGGTGTGGCGTGTGTGTCTGTGTGTGTGTGCGCGCTGCGACCAGCGTGCTCCGTGGGTGAGGCAGCGGACTCTACTATCCTTGGTGCCGTGCATTGCGCCTCAATCGGGCTCGCGAGAGCTGCTGCTGCCGCTGCTGCTGTGTGTGCGCTGACCGCTGCATGATGCGAAAATCGAGGCATTTGTATGAACCCGCAACTGTGATTTGAACTCCGTGTACTCAAAGCTACCTACATACTATACACGGGACTGAGCGCTGGACGGTCTTCTGCTGCTGGCTGTGGTTGTGTGTGTGTGGCGCGCGCATGCGTGATGGCGTTGAGATTTAATTATACACCCGAGGCGCGCACAGCGCCGCGGACGAGAACCGGAACGACTGACTGTGCGCTGCGCCAGTCCACCTTCCTCCCAGCCGCACGTGGTGTCGGCTGCGGCTGCCCACTGCTGTGTGCGTGTGCGTGGCTTGAAGGGTGGCCGAGATGCGAGCGCGCGTGTGCGCGTGTGGATGGGAACCAGGAGTAGCACCGTTGCGGAACACGACCCGTTGATCTATCGGCGGACTTGCTCTTGGGAGACGTGCGGTGCTGCTGTTGTTGCTGTGTGCAAGTGCTGTGCCCGCCGCGCATTCAAGGTCCCTTGGCGGCGATTATATACCCTCGGTGCTGCTTCACAGGATACCCAGCGTGGCCAGAGCTGCTGGCGCGACCCGGCGTGCGGACGTGGGTGCGGCGCGTTTGTCTTTTGTCGACCGTGCGCGTGTGCGCGCAGCTCAAGAAGCCAGTGCATGCGTGAGACTGCGTGCTGCACTGGTGCCGAGGCTGTGCAAGAGCCGTGCGTGTGGGCGTTGCGGTGCGTGCGTGCGTGCGCGGCTGCCGTGGCAGGTCAGCGAAAACACAGTCGAAGTGGTATTGACCCCGTCATTTCGCCTGCACCTGTGCTG
>NW_003946446.1:0-1179 GCF_000234665.1 Leishmania mexicana MHOM/GT/2001/U1103
AGTGCCGCCCCTGGCACGAGCACGAGCAGCGAGACGCCCGCACCCAGACCCGTGGTGGTGGAGCAGGTGATCTGCTTCGATAAGAACTGCAGGAGAGGGTGCAGGAAAACCCTGATCAAGGTGAACGAGTGCCACAAGAACGGTGGAGGAGGCGCCTCTATGATCAAGTGCAGTCCGCAGAAGGTGACGATGTGCACGTACTCGAACGAATTCTGCGTGGGCGGGGGGCTGTGCTTCGAGACTCATGATGGTAAGTGCTCGCCGTACTTTTTGGGCTCGATCATGAACACCTGTCACTACACGTAGAGGTGTGTGTGCCCTTGTGTGCGTGTGTGTGGTGGTCGCAGCGATGCCCGGCGCGTGTGGGCACCTCCTTGGGTGCGCGCCCGCCGTGGCAGCTGCGCGTGCGTGCGAGATGTGAGGCAGAGGAAGAGGAAGGCGATGCGGGCGACAGCGCAGCGAGGTGCGGCGGAGCGTAGGGGGGAAATGGACGAGCAGGCGCGCTGTGAATCGGAGCTGCGGCACCACCCAAGTCGTGGTGCCCCGCGAATGGCTGTTCTGCCCGCCCTCGCTTCACGCCTCCCCCTCCCCTCGCGTGCCCTCGCGTGGCCTCCCTTGTTATCCCTCTCTCTCGCACGCACACGCACACGCGTATACGCGAGCCCGCTATTCTGCCTTCGTCTGGCTCTTTGTATTTTGCTTGCTTCTTCAGCACACTTGTGTGCTGTGCGTTCAGCGATATCTTCCACTACTTTGTTTTCTCCTCCCCCTCGGGAGGTGCTTCGCTTGTGCTTTGACGGTGGTGCGTGGCTGCTGGGTCATGTGCCGGGCGTGCGCGCCTCCGCCGCCTCCCTGCAGCTTGTGGGTGCGCTGCGTTCGCACCGCGCTCGCGTGCATGCACATGCCTGCACTGCGTGCGGGACGCCTTCCGGGCGCGTTGGCCCCCCGCCTCTGCAGCCACGGTCTGTTTATTGATTGTGCTTGCTTCATCGGCTCTTCTCTGCGCGCGTGCGTGCGTGCGTGTGCGTGTCCGTGCGTATGCGTGAGGCGCAACGGTCCCCAGAGCAAGGCATGTCGAGGGGAACACTATAGACGCATGTGTACGTGTACACGATGTGTATACGTATACGTGTACCGAATGGTGCGTGCGCGTGTGCAGCATTGCCGTGACGGCATGTA
>NW_003946445.1:0-1132 GCF_000234665.1 Leishmania mexicana MHOM/GT/2001/U1103
CGGACTCGTCATGGCCCCGACGGGGCTGGAGCGCACACAGGATATGCGTAACGGGAACCGCGGCGCGCGGCGGTGCGTCAGGCGCGCGCGGAGCACGCCGAGCATCACGCCGCGAGCTCGCACCCCTTGCTCTGTGGCCCCCCGAATCGCAGCGCAGACGGCACATGCACGCACGCGCGCACGTACGCCAGCGCCGCAGCGACTCGAGGCCGTACGCCCAGCATGCGCCGACAAGCGGCACGGGCGCCCTCAAGGTGACGGGGCCAGTGGGCAGCAGTAGCACTAGCACTAGCACTAGCAGCAGAAGCAGCGTCACGCACGCCGCACACGGCAGAGATGCCGCGCGGCAGGGGGAGGGGGGAAGGAGTGCGCGCGATCAGACGAGGCGGGGTTGGTTTCACGGCGTACGCCACTCAATGTCCATCTGCGACGGCTTTACATCAGCCTAGGTGTCGATCATGTCAACGCGCAGCGGCGGGCACGCACGGCCCCCGCGACATCACACAGGCACAGCTCTAGATGCGCACGCGCACACCCACACGGCGTGCACGGCGCCGGCGCACGTCAGACTGGGGCGACATGGTTGCTATCATCGCGACTCAAAGTCTGTGATGTTACAGTCAATCATCATCTGTGCACAGGTCCACAGCGGCGCGCGGAGCAACAGGCCGCGAGGGCAACGGCAACCGCCCTGGCGAGGCGCAGTGCGCCGCACGCACCCGCACCCTCGCTGCTCCTCCTCCGCGCATCAGCAGCGCACACACACAGGCACACGCGGCTCGCAACCTCAGAGTGGTGCATGATAGTCTCTCAGTCAGGGGGCTTGTGTTACTCGTGTCAAGGTGTGCAAGCTCTGAGTGCGTGCAGGAGGAGGTGCTGGTGAATACGTGAGAAAATGTAAAGACGATAGTGCGTTGCTTCTTTAGATGAAGGGGTGCGACAAGGCGTGTGGTATGGAGAGGAGGGCGGTAGAGGATCCAAGCGCCTGGTGTGATAATGTTCTTTTGAGCTTCGGGTGGGAATGGGCGAAAGTCTCGGGGAGATGTGTGCCTTTTCGTGCGGGACTTTACACAAAGCTGGAGGTCTTCCATCAGCGGTGGGCGGCTGCGTGGATGGATGGATAGTGTGCCGT
>NW_003946444.1:0-1190 GCF_000234665.1 Leishmania mexicana MHOM/GT/2001/U1103
CGCACTGTTGACCGGATCCATCGCAAAGTACATTGGTGTGACTGAACGACCAAAGTGTGCGTTGACTGGGTACGGTGCGTTTCCAGCGACCATCATCATCACCGGCGCAGCGCCGTAGCCGCCAAACATGCTCTCGTAGCCTGGAGCGGGACAGGGAACCGCGCTGTGGGGCAGGTACGACTGCGGGTAGAGCACGGTCATTGGCATGGCGCCCATCCGCTGCTGCATACTGTACGATGGAAACTTCTATGCAAGCAGTAGTCGCGGTATGGGTATTGACTGACTTTTTTGTTCTGAAATGGATAGTTATTAGGTACCTAGCAAGTAGTGCCTCGAGACAGCTGCATGACAGAGAACAAGGGTAGACGAACCCGCCGTGGCATGATAGTAGGCGACCAGACAGGAAGAGAGAGACGTGGACAACAGAGAGATGAGACTTACATGATGAAGGAGCGGTGAAGGAACACACGCACAAATGTTTTTTGGATGCATCTCGCAGGCGCGCTCACATGACTGTCGGCAGCGTACGAGGATACGCGTGGAAAAGCAAGTTCGCTGCTGGTGCCAGAGGGTGATATGGTAGCAGATGGGAGGGGGAGAACAGCACGAAACAGCGAAGACAACAGATCGGCGCTTCCTTGCCACGTTTAATGGCGATTACTGTGACATGTTGGTCGCTTCGCAGGAGAGAAAAAACGGGCACACACCATCTTTCCATAATAGCGCTCTGTCCTCTTCACGGTTCACGTCGCGCCGTGGCGCGCCTCAACGCCCTCCGATAGGGTACGCAACCCCGCCTCTACTACATGAAACCGATGCACGATCATGTCTGCTTGTACGACTACCTCTTCCGTCTTCCTGGTGGTCAGCTCCTGCTTGCGGAGGACGTCGTACTGCAGGAGGACGGCAGATGCCATCGCCGTCACAAAGCCGCCGATGAGAAAGCCTGCAACTCGGGGGCCCATAACGGCGAAACGTTTACTCAACTATACACAACACACACCTCGTGATATGGGGGCTCTTCCAGCTTTGTGAATGTGCATGTGATATAGCCGACGATGAATACCAGCAAACTGGCGCGCAATGGCGTCTACACCGAGACGGTAAATAGGGGGAATAGATAATACAGAGCCGCAGTAAGGCAGGCAATGGTGGTGGTAGCATTCACAGGAAAAAGAGAATGCGAGTGA
>NW_003946443.1:0-1402 GCF_000234665.1 Leishmania mexicana MHOM/GT/2001/U1103
CCGCACTGGTACTGCTGCTGCCGCGCGCGCGCCTGTGCGCCACGCTGATGATCTTTCTATTCGCATCGCGACACGCTGACACACACGACCTGAGTGACACGCGAACGGAACCAACAATCGAGAAAGAACAGCTGAGTGTGCGCGGCGAGCACGCGCTCGGTGGGGGGTGGGGGTGGCGGGGGCGGAGCGGGGAAGCTCTGGAGCGAGCGACTGGAGGCGCGGGGGAGGGGGAGCAAGTCTGGTCGGTGTGATGAGTCTGCTAAGATGTACGCAACATTTACAATTGGAAGACGAGTCTGAACACTGATGCACGCACTGATAAACGGCACTGACGCGACCGTGCTTGTCTCCCACCGCCCGTGTGCGCTGCGACGACGCAGATGCTCTGTGGACGGAACGTGGCAGGCTGCGGAGGGCACACCCATCCCTCATACGCGGTTCAACACATGATCCCAGAGCTTGCGGGCGGCGGCGGCAGCGACTTTGCGTGCGTCCTGCGCGGCCCCGGAGAAGAGAGGTTGGGGAGGAGGAGGGGGCAGAGCTGTCCCGATCTAGAGCTGTGCGCCACCGCACCACCGGTGATGACAATCCTTCACCACAAATGTAACTCGGGAAAACTGAACCACCACGCGTGGGTGATGAGCAACCGTACGGAACAATCGTTAGATAGTAAGTCTGAGCTGGTGCGCGTGCTGTCCACGTGCGGCGGCATCCCTTGTTAATAGCGAGCAGTCCACCCGCATCCCCGCAAGCTGCTCGTCTACACCTGGGGAGAGAAAGAGAGCGGGTTGTGCCGCCTGTGTGTGCCCGGTACTGTGCAAGCGCTCATTTTCAAGCCGCACGCGGGCCTGTTGCTGGTGCCCCTGCGGTCGGGTGATGCGCGAGAGCGTGCTCGTGCGTGCGTGGCCAAGCAGTGTGGCTATGCGTCTCCGTCTCACCTCAATGCGGAGCAACGGTACGAAACACGTGCGAGATGCGGCTGCTTTCTCTGTGTGGTGCGCGTGTGCGGGAGGTGGACCTGGGCGGCGCGTGTGTGCATGTGATGATGTACGCTTTGGAATTGACTGCCGACCTGCGCGGCGCGCCTCGCGCGCGTCGCGTGCTGTGCGGACAACGTGCATTGGTGTGCATATCCTCTACTGTTACTCAAAAAAAAACTTCTGAGGCGCACGCGCGGCCGTGCCGGCACGGTGACCGGCGCACCACCCTCACGCACACCACACACACAAACACGCGCACAGCCTGCGAAGGAGCGAGAAAAAAAGAGAGAGAGAGAGAGAGACGGCGTCCCGGCAGCTGCCCCACCGCACTGGTACTGCTGCTGCCGCGCGCGCGCCTGTGCGCCACGCTGATGATCTTTCTATTCGCATCGCGACACGCTGACACACACGACCTGAGTGAC
>NW_003946442.1:0-1437 GCF_000234665.1 Leishmania mexicana MHOM/GT/2001/U1103
GCGGCCCAGAGAGGGCCGCCAGCGAACGAGAGCGCACGCCACCGGCGGCCGCGGCCGACAAGACGCCCGGGTGGGTTGGCCGCTCGGCGCCACAGCCCACGTCGCCGTGGCGGGTGCTGCACTGGCGAGGGCGCGCCAGCCGCACGACGCTCGGCACAATGCCAAGCATCATCGTCGCTACCGCAGCACATCCCCCTCCCACGGCACGGGGCGGGGGCACGGGGCCGAGCAGCTTTCATTTCCTGAGGTCAACAGGGAACAGAGAAATAGAGAAACACAGAGGTGCCCCCGCCCGCCGCACGGCCACCACCCGGCGCCACCCGCCAGCGCGCCCACAGCGAGTGACACGCACAGCGGAGGCGGGCAACAGAGCGTGGCGCAACACGCGTGCTCGCACACACTAATATACGCACGCACGTATATATATATATGTATCGTGGGGCACGCGCACCCGGCCCCTCCCCTGGGTGTATGCATGCCCACACACATCCATCGATGCATGCCTGCACCGCCCACGAACGTGCAAGACGCGAGTGAGCGAGCACAGGGGACGTGGGGCACCGATGTCGCCGCCCCACGGTGATGCACGCATCTACGGATCTGTGAGACAGAGGGAGGGGGCAGGAGCGGGCAAGCAAGGACATACATGAAAGAAGCGCGGCGTGGCACGCCCACGCACGGGGACGCACCGTGAGCATGCGAGCACAGCGGCGCTGACGTCCGGGGGGGCGGCACACGCCAACGAAGATTTACGGAAGAGGCGGAGAGGCGACGCTCAGATAAGGTCCACGGATGTACAACAGACAGGACCGGCGGGAGGGGGAGGAGGAAGGCAAGAGGGCGATCGGCCCAGCGCGCCATGAAAGGGGGGGGGGGCACAACGGCACAGACCACGAGAACACAGCACCGCAAGCGAGCCCCGTCGAAGAGGGCCGGACAGCGCATCCGTACGTCGCTCGCGCGGCAGCACAGCAGACCGCAGGGCACACGGCGAGGGGCGGGCGCCCGCATCCGCCGTCCAAGGCGACACACCGCCGCCGCGCGCACATTCGATCGGCGCGGGTGCCGACTGCTGGCCACACGGAGAGACACACACGAGCTGGCACGCGCACACGCATGCACGCCTCCGCATGCCCGTACATCCGTGCAGGCGCCAGAACGGCGGAAAGCACACGCGATGCACGACGGCGTGTGCGCGTGCGCGTGTGGCTGTCGGTCTCCCCTTCGGCTGGTGGGGGTGAGAGGGCAGCGACGACGCCGTGCCGGGGGGGCGAGGGCAGGCACCAGGGGCACCACAGAGAAGAGGGGCCCGCCGCACCCTCACGCCGCCAGCCCCACGCTCAACAGCACAGCCGCCCACACAGCAGCGGCAGCCACCGCTCCGCTCGACGCCGCCGCCACGCCGCCATCGTGGTGCGCCAGGCACGTCTTCTCGTC
>NW_003946441.1:0-1186 GCF_000234665.1 Leishmania mexicana MHOM/GT/2001/U1103
CTCTCTCTCGCGCACCGGCCCCCTCCCCCACCCTCACTCGAATTCGTCACTTCTTTGGCCGTCTCTTGTTCTGAACTCTCTCGTCATCGCACCCCTCCTCCGCCGTCCGTCGAGCCATCCCCAGCGGTACATATTTGGGGCCTCTTTCGCCTTGGGCCCCCGCCTTCCTCGATCTTTCTCCGCTTGGCGCTCGCCCCACGCGAATCCCTTTCTACCCACGCACCACAAGAAACCATTTTACCTGTCCCACAGCCTCAGAAGTCCCACCGCCCCAGTATGCGGGGCGAAGGCGCACAGCGGCCATGCAGCCCTGGCCAGTCCACCACCAAGGATGCACACCGCGCTCACAACGGAGCAGTGCCGCCGTCGCACGCGCAGCCGCGCCGCACCGGATGTCTTGGTGTGCTCCAGGGCATCCGCGACGCCGTCATCAAAGCGGTGTACGTGATCGTGCCGCCCGGCGGCATTCTCTCCGGCGCCTTCAACATGTCGAGCTCTTCCATCGGCGCCGGCATCCTTGGCCTGCCCGCGGCGACCGACTCTGCAGGCATCATCCCCGCCATGATCTTCCTCGTCGTCATCACGTACTTCTCCGTGTTCTCCATGTACATCCTGGCACTCGCATCGGAGAATACGCGCATCAAGACCTTCGAGGGCTTGGCGCGGTGGCTCTTCCCAGCGAGAAGATATGCCTTCTCATACTGGGCCGCGTTCATCCGGCTTTTCCACGGCTTCTCCGGCTGCGTCGCCTACGTCATCAGCGTGGGCAACTGCCTTGGTCCCATCTTCACCGGCGCCGCAGAGCAGCACCCCGACAACAAAGCCATCCAGTTCTTCGCCACCACGCAGGGCAACCGCGTGCTCACCGTCATCGTTTGGCTCTTCGTGATGCTGCCGCTGGTTATTCCGAAGCACATCGACTCACTGCGCTACGCCTCCGCCATCGCGGTGACATTTATGGTGTACTTCGTCTTCGTGGTTGTCGCACACAGCTGCCGCAACGGACTGGCGGAAACGTCGAAGCACGTGAAGCTGTCCGGCAACCAGGTGGACGATGACAAGCTGGAGCACAACACGGTCTTTCTTTTTCGCACCGGCAACTCCGTAATCCACTCCGTCGGCATCTTTGTTTTCGCGTACGTGTGCCAAATCAACGCGCAGGAGGTTCTGTGGGATTTGAGGCCCG
>NW_003946440.1:0-1691 GCF_000234665.1 Leishmania mexicana MHOM/GT/2001/U1103
GCAGCGGGGCCCACGGCTTTCTTACGGTCCTTGCGCGCTTCTCTCACCCTCTTCACTATTCACGCAGTGCTCTCTTCGTGTTTTGTAGCGACGGAGGAGTTCTTCTCCTCTCTCCCCTCCCTGCCGGCTTGTCAAAATGTGTTTGCTGGGCACCGTTCCCGGTGTGCCTCCCCCTCCCCAGAGGAGCGGTGCGCTACCCGGGAGCACGATAGCCGGGCCCTCTGTCCCCTCTTCGTCCCCCGCCGCTGTGCGCGTGCGTGCTTCCTAGCAGCGTGTGGTCTCTCTCGTGTCTTTACTGGCTGTTGCTTTGCGTCCATGTCAGTGGTGTGTGTGCGTGTGCTTTTCGTTCTTTCCCTGCGCGTGTCGCTCTCACTTTCACCCTTACCCCGCACTGTCCCCCCTGGGACGACGAGAGAGTGCGGCTCTGGCTCGCCTTGACGCTCTCTCGAGCGCGTGTACGTGTGTGTATGTGTGTGTGCGTTCCCATGAGTTGAGGAAGGGATGGTGGGCGGCTTGCGGTGGCGGAGCCGTACGAGTCAGCGCTGTTGCTTGTGCTGCGTTGACTGCTGCACGGCTGCTGCTGCCGCGCGTCGCTCGCGTGCCCCTTCCTGTGCGCGCGTTGATTTTCCCTTGTGTGTGTGTTTCTGTGTGTGTGTGTGTGTTGGTGCGTATTCGGCCCCAACTGCTTCCCCCCTCGACCCCGGAGGGTTGCAGCGACTGTGATGGCGCGCGCTGCGCGGCGCTCCCGCCTCGTGTGCTGCGGTGGCGCGCTGCAGGCGGGACGGCGGAGGCAACGTGCTGTGCTCTCTACCGTTGCTTCCTCTCGTTGCTGTTGCCGACGTGCGCGTGCGACTGTGTGTGTGTGTCGCCCGTCTTTTCCACCCTCTCCATGCGCCCACCGCAATAGTGTTCTCCTCTAACGACTGTACCGTGCTTTGTGTCTGTGAGTAGGCGGTGGCATGCTACAGGTCGCCNATTCTCTCTTTTTTTGTGGGGATGTGTGAGCAAGTGTGTGTGTGTGTGTAGGTAAGTGTGTGTGCGTCGCGCTGCCTTGTGTCTGCCCGCGGAGGCGCGCGCGCGTGAGGGTCCCTGAGAGTCCTCGCGTGGTGGGAGACCGCGCCGCTGCGCGCACGGCTCGATGGCCTCTCCCGCCCCCCGTCGTAAAGGTCTGTATGCTTCGCCTGCTTCTCTCTTGATTTAGCTTTGTGCTTGTGCTTTGGTCTCTTTCTGTGGTGCACCGGCGAGGCGGTGTGGTGGGAAGGGCCTTCGCGCGTGGCGTCGGCGGATGCGTCCCCGTTGCACGTTGCACGTTGCGCGTGCGCCTGCCTCGCTGCCTGCCGCCTGACATGTGCCTGTGCGCGATGCGCTTCCCTCCGCTGAGTCTCTGCGGGCGTCGCTGTCTCTGTGGATGCCGAGCGCTGCGACGGGGACGGGGTGCGAGGGATTCTCCGTGACGTGAGGCCGTCGCCGCCCCGGCAAGCACTGCGACCGCGAGGTTGACGGGCGTGCGCGTGCGCGTGTGGCGCTGTCGCCGACTTCGCTTTTGTGCCTTTTGTTGTTTCGGTTTCACGTTCTTCTTTCGGCTCCTGTGGCGATTTCCCGTGTTTCCGTGGTTGTGCTCCGGCCGCGCGTCCCGTGCCTTGCCATCTTTGGTGCATTGGACGGCCTGTGTCTTGCCGGGGTGTGCGCGG
>NW_003946335.1:0-501 GCF_000234665.1 Leishmania mexicana MHOM/GT/2001/U1103
GAGCCGGACAACGAGAGACCTGTTTGGGGCACCGGAGCCTGTCTGAGCGGCACACGCAAGCGAAAAGGAAAAAAGGGGAGGAGGAGGATGAGGGTGGTGGGGCACCACCTTCGGCACACACACGCACATGTACACCTGTGTGTGTGTGTGTGTGTGTGTGTATACATATATACGCTTTGTATACATACGTGCCTACAGCTGTAGATACACACACACACACACAAGCCCCCTCCCCTCCCCCATGTAACGCATTGCTCGAAAAAGAAGCGGCGTTCGTTTTAAAAAAAAAAAAACGGAAACGGAAACGCGTCCGTTGCGGTGTGTACGGGGCACGCCAGCGAAGGTCACCCAAGTGACGGAAGACGCCGGCAAAGGAGCGATCGACCCCGTCGCGGAAACGCAACAGCAGAAGATAAAAGGGGGAAAAACAGAAAAGAAAAACGAAGGAGCGCGCGCGTGCAGGCATGTGCAGAAAGATGTGCACATGCCTGCACGCGGTCC
>NW_003946334.1:0-15170 GCF_000234665.1 Leishmania mexicana MHOM/GT/2001/U1103
GCGCTGGAATGGGCAACAGGCAGTCGTCGGTGCCGTTGGAGGGCGAGGGGCACCCGGAGGTGTATTACCGCGGCGTGAAGGCCGCGCAAGAAGGCCGCTTCACCGTGTCGGAGGTGTACTTTGTGCAGGCGCTGACACGGCACCCCGGGCGGAACTTCTGGGACACGTTCACAAAGGCGGTGCTGCTGAAGGAGCGCCGCGCCGGTTTCGAGGGCGGCGGCGCGTCGCTGTCGAAGAACGGTGTGGAGGAGGACGTCGACGCAGCCCCGGCCGTTGACGGCCCGCTGGGCCCGTGCAACGATGTGCAGCCGAAGACCGTGCTTGAGGGCAGAGTGACGGACAAGGCAGACGAGCTGCCGAGCAGCGGTGACAGGGACGACGGCGGCGACTCTGCGGGGCAGGCGGACGCACGGACGAACGGTGCACCGCCCGTGTGCGATACCAAGGTGGTCGACGTCTTCCTGCCACTTGATGGGGACCTGACTGACATCATGGACTACTATCGGTTGCTCGCTGATATTGGGCACACGTACCTACAGCTGATCCCCTCCACAGCATACGTGGAGAAGGTCACTGGGCTCGGCGCGCGCTACTGCATCTTCACCATCACCCACACTCAGATGCTGCTGCACTGTCTGGCGCTGTGGAAGGAGGCCAAGCTCGGCGACGGTGGCGGCTTTATTGACTACGCGAAGGTGCGCAGCCTGAACCTTGCCACGGGCGTCGCCGAGCTCTCTGCCCAGTTAAGCTCCGACTCGCACCGCTCCGATCAAGGGCAGCAGAAGTGGCGCACGATCGATCGCACGGCGTCGCTGCTTTTCACTCTTCAGCTGCTGGAGGCGAACTGCCGCTACTACTGTCTTGTCTTCCTTGTGAACTACTGCTGCGTTTTGCTGCGGAGCTACAGCTGCCTGACGGACCAGAGGAAGGCCAATCGCGTTCACGCCAACATTGTGGAGCACCTGGACATGGTGAGCCGGCTGGTCTTGGACCTCGCGGAGGAGTACCCGAACGAGTACCTGAGTCGGCTGATCATGACGAGCCTGCCGAAGCCGTCGAACTTCGACCGCGAATGTCTCAGCTCGATGGGTGCCAGCTCCCACATGAGTAGCCAGAAGATTCTCTCCTTTGGCAGCGATCAGCACCGCCACCTGTACGCCTCCGGCTACCCGTGGTCCCCTACGCAGTCAGCGCTGATTCCGCTGATCCTGGCTCGCAATGCTCGTCTGAATGTTCAGGAGAACGTGAGCCGTCATTCTCAGGTGCAGCTGCGCTCCCCCGCAGAGCGCCTGAGCTACCACTACACGAGGTGGAACTTCAATAGTGGACTCGTGATCGTACCTGGGTGCAGTCTGTACATGCTGAAGAAGTCGCTGCCCGGGTTTGTGCCTGGAAAGAGCACCTTTGCGCACTATGCCACCATGGCGGAGCATGAGGAGCTTCACCTGCCTGCAGCCACTGCCGATGTCCACTGGCAGAGGGGCAGTGCTGCTGTGTCTGTGCCAGGGGACGGCGGTGCTGCAGTGCCCGGCTCACACCGGAACCCCCGGAGATCGGAGGACAGCGCTGGTGCCGAGAAGCGGGATGCGCTTACGAAGAAGTGCGAGGAGAGGCTGATAAAAAAGCGGCGGTACATCAACACGGACCTCCATCTCACCGATGAGCGTACGTGCGTCGCCCTTTGCTTGGAGGAGGCATGCGCTATCGCTCTGCCCTCCATGCTTCTTTGTTGCATCATACAAAAACATTGTGGCGCCCTTCACGCCGCTCAGTACTTGAAGGATGCAATGAGTATTGTGCTGGGACTTTACGGACCTGCCTCTAGCGAGTGGCACATCATGGCATCCATCTTGCAAAAGCATCTGGAAGAGTAAGGGGAACGCGCTGTCACCTTGCCTCCTTGTTTTGATGCGCGTCGGAGGCCCATGCGTTCTTTGGTGCAGCCTTCGTGACGTGGATGTTGCTGGCTTCTCCTCGTGGCTGCGTGTAGTAGAACTGTGCGACTGGTTTAGCGACGACGCGTGCCGCCGGCGTGCTGCTGAGGCCGCTTACCGCTTTCTGTTTGCTGCTTTTTCAGATGTTTCGTTCGCGTGTTTCTTCTCCGGTGCCTCGGATGATGTGAGCCGCCGCTGTTCTTTTGCTTTCTCTCTCGCTCCTCTCTGCCACTCGCTCGTGGACCATGTGTGCCTGCTCACTTGTACGCGAGCACCTCCAGTCGCACTCAGATGCGCCGCTGGTGATGCGTCTGACCTTCGAGTCGGCTACTCCGTGCCTCCCCTGAGGACGCCGGCCACGGCGTGGTGGCATGGGGGCCGAGCGCCTGCTCTGTGGGGACGCCAGGCAGCCTGCGACCTGGCCTTGGGTGCTGGCTGCGGACAGCTGGTGCGGCGGCCAGGGCTGCGCTGGCGCTGCGCCGGTGACGCTGGCGGTCGTGGCTGCGTCGCGCCTGTGGTGCAGCGCGCATCCGGAGGAGGACGAGGGGACCCCGCTAGGCGCGTGGCCCGGCTCGACGGCAGGTCCGGTCGTGCTGGACGGCGAGGGCACAGCCGTGTGCCTGCGAAGGTTGGCGAGTCGCGGTTGTGTGTGCACAGTAGTCGAAGTTTTCATAGTAGTTTGCGCGTCGATGTTCATATGTGTAGCAATGGTGACGCTTTATGTTTGTCTTTTGTTTTCATGGAATTATTGTATTGGGCTGCACATGCAGCGCTAAGTGATAAGAGATGAAAAGCGAGTGTCTCCTCGCGCTTCGCAAATGCGTTGTGCAGGTGCCTAGCTTCTCTGTCGCTTGCCCCCTCGACGGTGCGCCTCCTTCACGTGTTGTGAATTTTTTTTTTGGGGAGGCGGTAAGTGGGGGCAACGGCGTTCGAGACGCGCATGCGGGTGAGCGTGAATGCGGAGCGCGCTGCTTCTGCGGTGTATTCTTTTCTGGGCTGTGTCTGCCGTTGTCTCTCCCCCCTCCTCCTTGTCCTCCTTGTCTGTCTTTCGTGTGCGTTCATCTCGCGTTGTCCTGCACCTCCCCCTCCCCCTCTCTTGTTTCGCTCCCCCCCTCCTGTTTGTGTCGTATCTTCTACGTCCTTTTCTTCGTCGCCCTCCTCGACTCTCTCCCTCCTCCCACCGAGTGGACGTGATGCGGTGTGGAGTTGTGGGCGGAGGCGCGGAGCAGCAGGAATCACGCCCAGGGACGTGCGAGGACAGAGGGAGGGGGAGTCAGGAAGCAACCTTGCCACGTGCACTCAAGGGGCATTCTCACTGCCTCTGACTGCGTAGGGCCCCGTTCTCCTGCCTCCCCCGGTATGCGGAAGTACCGCAGCTCACTGGGATTACCCTCATAGCTCCGCGTCCGCTTTTCTCTCTGCGCTGCCCATCGCCTTGTTGCGGACGTTTTTCTTGTTTTCGTTTCCGATCGAGGCTGTTTCCCTTCGCTGTGCCCATCGATGCAATCGCGCCCTTCCCTCCACGGCCGCCCCTGCCGTGCGCATGTGAGAGGCGGACTGCAAGCTGTGCGCTCTGCTTATCCGAAGCCATTCCCCGAAAGCAGCGCGAGAGGCTGGTGTGGGTGTGACACCGCGATGGTGCGTGCAGGTGGCGGCCGCGTTTTTCCCTTTCCTTCTTTGTGCTTGTTCATGAACGGCATATCTGCGGAGCGAGTCACGACAACAGAGAAACGTGAGCGGTGGCCGTCGCAGCTCTGCGATCTATTGGACTGCGGCGGCCTCACTGCATGGATGATGCAGGCGCCCTGTACAGGGGACGCCGTGTGGCGGACGGCTGTACGCCCTCACGCTTCGCCCGTGGCTGACAGGGGCACGGCGGAGCGTAAAGGCGGTGGGGCAGAGCGGACACGTTGTACAGGCAGATCTGCTGAGGACTGCTTCGCCGCCGGCGGTCGTGGATGAATGGGGACGCGGCAGAGGGGGGGGGGCGGGGCTTGGAAGCGGGGGCGGGAAAGGCCTTGTCTCTCCTGTTTCGGTTTTTCTGTGTCTGCCCCCGCTGCCGCTGGGACGCTAAGGGATGAAAATGACAAGTGTGTGTTGCGCAGCTGGCGACACGCAGCTCCGACGGAACGTGTGTGTCTCGGCTTGTGTGTTCAAGGGGGCGGCGCCTGCCGTCGCCGCTTTTGCTGTTCTTGTGCACTTTCTGTGCTCCGCTCCTGCTTCTCTCTCTCCGTTCCGAGTGGCCGTCTCACTGACGCGCACACCCGTCTCCTGTCGTGCACCTGGTCGCCACATGGCACGCGAGCGCCAGGCAGCGCCACCGCCGTTGCCTCCGCATAGGTGCGTTGCACGTTTCTTTCCCTTTTGTGTGGTTGGTCGCTCTCGAGCTCGCCTCGGTCTGATGCAAACGGCAGTGGCGGTGCGGGCCTGCCTTCGCGATGGGCGGCGGGAGTACAACAGGCCCGCTTTAGCTTGTCGGGGCCGTGGTTTGCGCTGGCGCTACACGAAGACGCCGGCCGGTAACTTTGGGGCCCGCTGATCCCGGCTGTGGCAAAGCGTGACGAAGTGCTGCAGCCCGTGTTTCCATGCAAAGGCGCGCGTGTGGACTCGATGGAAAGCGAGCTGCAGCGTTGCCGGGACGCCTGCGGGCGTGAGGGGACGAAAGGACAGCGAGCAGCTGAGCGGCGGATCGGCGTACCGAGGCGGCTGCGGTGCGGGGATCGGCTGGGGCGTTTGTCTCTAGTGAGAATGCGGAAGTCACTCATGGTAGCGCCGAAGGTGGAGGCCCGCTTCTCTGAGGCGGCGCGGCGGGCGCGGGAGGCGAGCCCCGTGGCCATCCGTCTGCCTCTCACCAGCCGCCTGAGGGGCATCTTGGGCTTCTCGCGGCTGGTGGTGGATATTGCGCTGGCGTGTCTGCAGCCGCGCGCGACTGGCTGTTCCCTACCAGCCACACTCGCATTCTGCTGCGCTGCGCGACGCTGTGGAGGGAGGAGAGCCTCGGCGATGGCGGTGTCTTTGTCGGCCACCGCAGGGGTCGGGGCCTGGGGATCGCTGCTGCTGCTGCTGTGCCGCGGCACGATGCTGCAGGGGCAGGCAGAGACAGCGCACGAGCCAGCGAGCGGGAGCGGCGGCGCGTGTCGCGCACGGCGTCTATCTTGTCGACGCTGGCGCTCGTGGAGGCAAGCTGTCGCTACCACTAGCAGTCTTCTCTGATCGGCTACTGCAGCCCCCTCCCCCACCCCCAAACACGCACACGGGCGCGCACGCCGCCGTGACGGCTCCCCACATGCAGAAGGCCGTGCATGTCGGTGTGCCGGGGGCACGTGGATGCCATGTTTGGGCTCCTGCGGAATGCGGCCAGCGACTATCGACGGGTGTATGTCGGCAAGCTCGTTGCGGCGCACATGCGGGCGCTCGCCTCGGATGCGCTGGTGGTGCCACTTGCGGCTGCGAAAGGGTGCTGGAACTCGAGTACGCGCCGGTGGCCGTGTCCCGGCCGCGACCGCCATCGACACCTGTGCGGGGCAGGCGGTGCGGGTGCGCAGCTCTTGTCCCCAGCACGGCGCACGTGCCGCCGCTGCGTCTCCTGTGATTGAGTGTTCCTGCTTCGCGGTGTCCGTGGATGCCGCCCGTGCACGCCCGAGAGGTTGCTCCCCGGGGGCTTGTGCGGGGGAGGGGCACAAAGGCACGCGGGGAGAGGGGGAGGGGGGGGGTGACGACACGCGCTGCCGACGAGGGCCGCGTGACGGCGTCGCCTGTGCACTCGGTCGTGGACGGCACCGCGGCCGCCGTGCTGGGCCCCCGAGCCGACGGAGCGGCTAGCAATGCCCACCTGGGACAGGCCGATGATGCTGTCAAGGCCCCGACGCCCGCGCCGCGCACGGCGCTAGTGGAGAGGTGCAGAGAGAAGGCGCTCGGCGGTGGCGGCGCCACGGGCGCAGGCCTCCACCTGAGCGACGAGCACGCGCTTGCGCTGCTGTGCCTATGTGGCGCCGCGATGGCTGGCTGTGCTGCGCACGGTGGCAGGGTCACTGGCGGGCGATTCCGCCCTACGCGCAGGCGCTGGCGGATGTGGCGGAGACGCTGCGCGGCCCGGCGTCGACGGACGTAGTCATGCCACGCGGCGCACTGGGGCGGAGCCTCTGATGGGCGGTCGCGGCAAGTGAGACCCGCTCGGTTTCTTTTCGGCGGGCGGTCGCCCACCTCAGTGTTGCCGCTATTCCCTCTGCGCGCGCTTCTTCGCCGTGATGTGCACGCTGGCCGACCGCAGCACCCTCGTGCGTTGCCGGTCAACGTCGCCTTCGGTCTGGGCACTGACGTGCACGCTTGTGGTGTCGGCTTGCCGCTGCATCGCCCTTGTGGTGCTCTCATCTCGCTGCACTCTCCCGCACACCGTGCACGCGGCGCAGCGTCCGAGGTGTGCCAAGCGCAACAGCGGAAGGGTGAGAGACAGCTGCGGCAGGCCCTTTTCGCCCTCATCTTCTGCCTGCCCAGCGAGGGGCTTGTGTTGGCTTGGTGGGCGCGACTTTGCGTGCGCCTCCTCTGCTTCGCGCCCCTCGCGTTGTTGTCCCCTCTTCTTCCCCTCTGGCCGTGCGTGTGCTGCTCTCTCGCGCCTGTTGCTTTCCTCCATCCCCGGCTGGATCGTCCGGGCCGGCGCACGCGCATGAGCCTGGCATGCCGCCGCTCTCCCCGCTGCCCCTGCTCCCACGCACTGCGCGGTGTCCCTGTGCCTGTGGCTCTTGCACGTCCCGCACGCCCACGGAAAAGTCTGCCGACTGTAATGCTTGGCTCCGCGCCTGTGGCCGGGCTCCGTGACCTTTGAACCTCCGCCTATTTTCTCTGCAGCATTACACTGTGCTGCAAAGCGGTCACGGCGTGTGATGCGCCGGTGGCTTTGGCTGCGTGATGTCGTACCGGTGCGGTCCCGTTTCGCGGACCGTGCCGTGCCTGCCTCACCTCGCACGGGCTCTCCTCCGCCCACGCTGACTGAAGAGACTGCTTTCAGCCGCACGACGTCGTTGGCTTCGAGGGCGGAAGAGGGGGGAGGGCTGTGCGGGAATCGAACTGCGCCTGTGCTCCTCCCTCTTCGTTGTTCCTTTGCGTGCGTGACGAGGCCAATCGGCGGTCTCGCTTTCCTCGAGGGTAGTCGCACTCAGTAGCCCGCATGGCCCGTGGCGATGCGTGAGCGGCGCACCCGACTGACATAAACAGCCCGTAGGCAGAACGCCGGGACCACCGGATTGTATGCTGCCGCACGTGAGTCGGCTTGCGACTGCGCGCGCGTCACACTCACACAGGCGGCGCCGAATGTGGATCCGCGGTGCTGTGGCTCTTAGTGCCTGTGCTGCTACAGCCCTGCTGTGGCGCCTGCCTCTGCTGCTGTCCTCCCTCCGTGAAGCATGCGGTCCATGCCTCCATCCTGCTCTCCCCCACGCCTCCCGTTGTCCCCCCGCCCCCCCTGCCTTGTGCTTGAGAGCAGCTGAAATAACAGCGTCCGTGTGCCTCTCGTTTTCCGCGTTGCTCCCACGAGCCCTCCCCGCGCCTCCTCTGCTCTCCACCGCACCGCGGTTCCCCTCCCTCCACCGCCGGCTGCACCGTTGACGCGTGCCGTCGCCGGCCACTCCGCGCACCGCTCTCCTTTACGCATCTGCCCTTGCCTGCCGCTCTGCCCAAGGTGTCCGCGCTGGAATGGGCAACAGGCAGTCGTCGGTGCCGTTGGAGGGCGAGGGGCACCCGGAGGTGTATTACCGCGGCGTGAAGGCCGCGCAAGAAGGCCGCTTCACCGTGTCGGAGGTGTACTTTGTGCAGGCGCTGACACGGCACCCCGGGCGGAACTTCTGGGACACGTTCACAAAGGCGGTGCTGCTGAAGGAGCGCCGCGCCGGTTTCGAGGGCGGCGGCGCGTCGCTGTCGAAGAACGGTGTGGAGGAGGACGTCGACGCAGGCCCGGCCGTTGACGGCCCGCTGGGCCCGTGCAACGATGTGCAGCCGAAGACCGTGCTTGAGGGCAGTGTGACGGACAAGGCAGACGAGCTGCCGAGCAGCGGTGACAGGGACGACGGCGGCGACTCTGCGGGGCAGGCGGACGCACGGACGAACGGTGCACCGCCCGTGTGCGATACCAAGGTGGTCGACGTCTTCCTGCCGCTTGATGGGGACCTGACTGACATCA
Organism: Leishmania mexicana MHOM/GT/2001/U1103; assembly: GCF_000234665.1. Taxonomy (NCBI): domain Eukaryota; phylum Euglenozoa; class Kinetoplastea; order Trypanosomatida; family Trypanosomatidae; genus Leishmania; species Leishmania mexicana. The sequence continues at coordinate 8,107 of NW_003946334.1, forward strand.
TGGACTACTATCGGTTGCTCGCTGATATTGGGCACACGTACCTACAGCTGATCCCCTCCACAGCACACGTGGAGAAGGTCACTGGGCTCGGCGCGCGCTACTGCATCTTCACCATCACCCACACTCAGATGCTGCTGCACTGTCTGGCGCTGTGGAAGGAGGCCAAGCTCGGCGACGGTGGTGGCTTTATTGACTACGCGAAGGTGCGCAGCCTGAACCTTGCCACGGGCGTCGCCGAGCTCTCTGCCCAGTTAAACTCCGACTCGCACCGCTCCGATCAAGGGCAGCAGAAGTGGCGCACGATCGATCGCACGGCGTCGCTGCTTTTCACTCTTCAGCTGCTGGAGGCGAACTGCCGCTACTACTGTCTTGTCTTCCTTGTGAACTACTGCTGCGTTTTGCTGCGGAGCTACAGCTGCCTGACGGACCAGAGGAAGGCCAATCGCGTTCACGCCAACATTGTGGAGCACCTGGACATGGTGAGCCGGCTGGTCTTGGACCTCGCGGAGGAGTACCCGAACGAGTACCTGAGTCGGCTGATCATGACGAGCCTGCCGAAGCCGTCGAACTTCGACCGCGAATGTCTCAGCTCGATGGGTGCCAGCTCCCACATGAGTAGCCAGAAGATTCTCTCCTTTGGCAGCGATCAGCACCGCCACCTGTACGCCTCCGGCTACCCGTGGTCCCCTACGCAGTCAGCGCTGATTCCGCTGATCCTGGCTCGCAATGTTCGTCTGAATGTTCAGGAGAACGTGAGCCGTCATTCTCAGGTGCAGCTGCGCTCCCCCGCAGAGCGCCTGAGCTACCACTACACGAGGTGGAACTTCGATACTGGACTCGTGATCGTACCTGGGTGCAGTCTGTACATGCTGAAGAAGTCGCTGCCCGGGTTTGTGCCTGGAAAGAGCACCTTTGCGCACTATGCCACCATGGCGGAGCATGAGCAGCTTCACCTGCCTGCAGCCACTGCCGATATCCACTGGCAGAGGGGCAGTGCTGCTGTGTCTGTGCCAGGGGACGGCGGTGCTGCAGTGCCCGGCTCACACCGGAACCCCCGGAGATCGGAGGACAGCGCTGGTGCCGAGAAGCGGGATGCGCTTACGAAGAAGTGCGAGGAGAGGCTGATAAAAAAGCGGCGGTACATCAACACGGACCTCCATCTCACCGATGAGCGTACGTGCGTCGCCCTTTGCTTGGAGGAGGCATGCGCTGTCGCTCTTCCTTCACTGCTTCTCGCATCCATGCTACGCAAGATGTCGGGTATCCCTGAGAGCGCTGAGTTCATAAACAACGTGACCAACCTTGTTCTGGGACTATACGGCCCATGCTCTACCGAGTGGCACATCATGGCATCCATCTTGCAAAAGCATCTGGAAGGGTAAGGGGAACGCGCTGTCACCTTGCCTCCTTGTTTTGATGCGCGTCGGAGGCCCATGCGTTCTTTGGTGCAGCCTTCGTGACGTGGATGTTGCTGGCTTCTCCTCGTGGCTGCGTGTAGTAGAACTGTGCGACTGGTTTAGCGACGACGCGTGCCGCCGGCGTGCTGCTGAGGCCGCTTACCGCTTTCTGTTTGCTGCTTTTTCAGATGTTTCGTTCGCGTGTTTTTTCTCCGGTGCCTCGGATGATGTGAGCCGCCGCTGTTCTTTTGCTTTCTCTCTCGCTCCTCTCTGCCACTCGCTCGTGGACCATGTGTGCCTGCTCACTTGTACGCGAGCACCTCCAGTCGCACTCAGATGCGCCGCTGATGATGCGTCTGACCTTCGAGTCGGCTACTCCGTGCCTCCCCTGAGGACGCCGGCCACGGCGTGGTGGCATGGGGGCCGAGCGCCTGCTCTGTGGGGACGCCAGGCAGCCTGCGACCTGGCCTTGGGTGCTGGCTGCGGACAGCTGGTGCGGCGGCCAGGGCTGCGCTGGCGCTGCGCCGGTGACGCTGGCGGTCGTGGCTGCGTCGCGCCTGTGGTGCAGCGCGCATCCGGAGGAGGTGCGAGGGAGGACGAGGGGAGCCCGCTAGGCGCGTGGCCCGGCTCGACGGCAGGTCCGGTCGTGCTGGACGGCGAGGGCACAGCCGTGTGCCTGCGAAGGTTGGCGAGCCGCGGTTGTGTGTGGCTGTTGGTTGGCGTGTTCAGGGTGGAGGGACATATTGTGAAAAAGCAGAATCGCGCTGTGCTCGTGCCTGTATATAAGCTCATCCTATATCACGATGTTGTTTCACTGTCTGCGACAGCGTCGCGGATGCGGCGTGGGAGAATGTGTTTTCTGGAAGCTAATTTTTGTTTTCTCTTCATCCTCACGCGGGCTGTACACACATGTGGTGCACCTGTGCTCGGAAAGTGCGCCAGTTTGTGGTCGGCTGTTCGTCCTCATCTTTGTGTCTATCATGAACATCTCTGCCGCCGTCGATCACCACTATGGTGGACGAAACCCGGTGCAGCTGTGGCGGTTGTGGCTCCTGTGTCTTCCCGGCGAAGTTTACTTTCCACGCTCCGCTCGTGGCTGCTCACCCAAAGTAGAAGGAAGGGAGCGGCCCAGCGTCGATTCCCATCTTATAGAGGCTTGTATTGCTTGCTCGACTCCTGCCTCTCGTTTCTTGTTCTCCGCTGCGATGTGCTTTCTCCTTGCGCAGTGTGAGTGGCGGCACCTGAGCGGCTGCTGCCGCGGGTCTCACCGTCCCATCCCCATACCGTGGCGCACCCAAGCATACGGCAGAGGCTTCTTGTCTTCAATTCCGACCTTCGAGTCGGCTACTCCGTGCCTCCCCTGAGGACGCCGGCCACGGCGTGGTGGCATGGGGGCCGAGCGCCTGCTCTGTGGGGACGCCAGGCAGCCTGCGACCTGGCCTTGGGTGCTGGCTGCGGACAGCTGGTGCGGCGGCCAGGGCTGCGCTGGCGCTGCGCCGGTGACGCTGGCGGTCGTGGCTGCGTCGCGCCTGTGGTGCAGCGCGCATCCGGAGGAGGTGCGAGGGAGGACGAGGGGACCCCGCTAGGCGCGTGGCCCGGCTCGACGGCAGGTCCGGTCGTGCTGGACGGCGAGGGCACAGCCGTGTGCCTGCGAAGGTTGGCGAGCCGCGGTTGTGTGTGGCTGTTGGTTGGCGTGTTCAGGGTGGAGGGACATATTGTGAAAAAGCAGAATCGCGCTGTGCTCGTGCCTGTATATAAGCTCATCCTATATCACGATGTTGTTTCACTGTCTGCGACAGCGTCGCGGATGCGGCGTGGGAGAATGTGTTTTCTGGAAGCTAATTTTTGTTTTCTCTTCATCCTCACGCGGGCTGTACACACATGTGGTGCACCTGTGCTCGGAAAGTGCGCCAGTTTGTGGTCGGCTGTTCGTCCTCATCTTTGTGTCTATCATGAACATCTCTGCCGCCGTCGATCACCACTATGGCGGACGAAACCCGGTGCAGCTGTGGCGGTTGTGGCTCCTGTGTCTTCCCGGCGAAGTTTACTTTCCACGCTCCGCTCGTGGCTGCTCACCCAAAGTAGAGGGAAGGGAGCGGCGCAGCGTCGATTCCCATCTTATAGAGGCTTGTATTGCTTGCTCGACTCCTGCCTCTCGTTTCTTGTTCTCCGCTGCGATGTGCTTTCTCCTTGCGCAGTGTGAGTGGCGGCACCTGAGCGGCTGCTGCCGCGGGTCTCACCGTCCCATCCCCATACCGTGGCGCACCCAAGCATACGGAAGAGGCTTCTTGTCTTCAATTCCGACCTTCGAGTCGGCTACTCCGTGCCTCCCCTGAGGACGCCGGCCACGGCGTGGTGGCATGGGGGCCGAGCGCCTGCTCTGTGGGGACGCCAGGCAGCCTGCGACCTGGCCTTGGGTGCTGGCTGCGGACAGCTGGTGCGGCGGCCAGGGCTGCGCTGGCGCTGCGCCGGTGACGCTGGCGGTCGTGGCTGCGTCGCGCCTGTGGTGCAGCGCGCATCCGGAGGAGGTGCGAGGGAGGACGAGGGGACCCCGCTAGGCGCGTGGCCCGGCTCGACGGCAGGTCCGGTCGTGCTGGACGGCGAGGGCACAGCCGTGTGCCTGCGAAGGTTGGCGAGCCGCGGTTGTGTGTGCACAGTAGTCGAAGTTTTCATAGTAGTTTGCGCGTCGAAGTTCATATGTGTAGCAATGGTGACGCTTTATGTTTGTCTTTTGTTTTCATGGAATTATTGTATTGGGCTGCACATGCAGCGCTAAGTGATAAGAGATGAAAAGCGAGTGTCTCCTCGCGCTTCGCAAATGCGTTGTGCAGGTGTCTAGCTTCTCTGTCGCTTGCCCCCTCGACGGTGCGCCTCCTTCACGTGTTGTGAATTTTTTTTTTGGGGAGGCGGTAAGTGGGGGCGACGGCGTTCGAGACGCGCATGCGGGTGAGCGTGAATGCGGAGCGCGCTGCTTCTGCGGTGTATTCTTTTCTGGGCTGTGTCTGCCGTTGTCTCTCCCCCCTCCTCCTTGTCCTCCTTGTCTGTCTTTCTTGTGCGTTCATCTCGCGTTGTCCTGCACCTCCCCCTCCCCCTCTCTTGTTTCGCTCTCCCCCTCCTGTTTGTGTCGTATCTTCTACGTCCTTTTCTTCGTCCCCTCCTCGACTCTCTCCCTCCTCCCACCGAGTGGACGTGATGCGGTGTGGAGTTGTGGGCGGAGGCGCGGAGCAGCAGGAATCACGCCCAGGGACGTGCGAGGACAGAGGGAGGGGGAGTCAGGAAGCAACCTTGCCACGTGCACTCAAGGGGCATTCTCACTGCCTCTGACTGCGTAGGGCCCCGTTCTCCTGCCTCCCCCGGTATGCGGAAGTACCGCAGCTCACTGTGATTACCCTCATAGCTCCGCGTCCGCTTTTCTCTCTGCGCTGCCCATCGCCTTGTTGCGGACGTTTTTCTTGTTTTCGTTTCCGATCGAGGCTGTTTCCCTTCGCTGTGCCCATCGATGCAATCGCGCCCTTCCCTCCACGGCCGCCCCTGCCGTGCGCATGTGAGAGGCGGACTGCAAGCTGTGTGCTCTGCCTATCCGAAGCCATTCCCCGAAAGCAGCGCGAGAGGCTGGTGTGGGTGTGACACCGCGATGGTGCGTGCAGGTGGCGGCCGCGTTTTTCCCTTTCCTTCTTTGTGCTTGTTCATGAACGGCATATCTGCGGAGCGAGTCACGACAACAGAGAAACGTGAGCGGTGGCCGTCGCAGCTCTGCGATCTATTGGACTGCGGCGGCCTCACTGCATGGATGATGCAGGCGCCCTGTACAGGGGACGCCGTGTGGCGGACGGCTGTACGCCCTCACGCTTCGCCCGTGGCTGACAGGGGCACGGCGGAGCGTAAAGGCGGTGGGGCAGAGCGGACACGTTGTACAGGCGGATCTGCTGAGGGCTGCTTCGCCGCCGGCGGTCGTGGATGAATGGGGACGCGGCAGAGGGGGGGGCGGGGCTTGGAAGCGGGGGCGGGAAAGGCCTTGTCTCTCCTGTTTCGGTTTTTCTGTGTCTGCCCCCGCTGCCGCTGGGACGCTAAGGGATGCAAATGACAAGTGTGTGTTGCGCAGCTGGCGACACGCAGCTCCGACGGAACGTGTGTGTCTCGGCTTGTGTGTTCAAGGGGGCGGCGCCTGTCGTCGCCGCTTTTGCTGTTCTTGTGCACTTTCTGTGCTCCGCTCCTGCTTCTCTCTCTCCGTTCCGAGTGGCCGTCTCACTGACGCGCACACCCGTCTCCTGTCGTGCACCTGGTCGCCACATGGCACGCGAGCGCCAGGCAGCGCCACCGCCGTTGCCTCCGCATAGGTGCGTTGCACGTTTCTTTCCCTTTTGTGTGGTTGGTCGCTCTCGAGCTCGCCTCGGTCTGATGCAAACGGCAGTGGCGGTGCGGGCCTGCCTTCGTAATGGGCGGCGGGAGTACAACAGGCCCGCTTTAGCTTGTCGGGGCCGTGGTTTGCGCAGGCGCTACACGAAGACGCCGGCCGGTAACTTTGGGGCCCGCTGATCCCGGCTGTGGCAAAGCGTGACGAAGTGCTGCAGCCCGTGTTTCCATGCAAAGGCGCGCGTGTGGACTCGATGGAAAGCGAGCTGCAGCGTTGCCGGGACGCCTGCGGGCGTGAGGGGACGAAAGGACAGCGAGCAGCTGAGCGGCGGATCGGCGTACCGAGGCGGCTGCGGTGCGGGGATCGGCTGGGGCGTTTGTCTCTCTAGTGAGAATGCGGAAGTCACTCATGGTAGCGCCGAAGGTGGAGGCCCGCTTCTCTGAGGCGGCGCGGCGGGCGCGGGAGGCGAGCCCCGTGGCCATCCGTCTGCCTCTCACCAGCCGCCTGAGGGGCATCTTGGGCTTCTCGCGGCTGGTGGTGGATATTGCGCTGGCGTGTCTGCAGCCGCGCGCGACTGCCTGTTTGCTACCAGCCACACTCGCATTCTGCTGCGCTGCACGACGCTGTGGAGGGAGGAGAGCCTCGGCGATGGCGGTGTCTTTGTCGGCCACCGCAGGGGTCGGGGCCTGGGGATCGCTGCTGCTGCTGCTGTGCCGCGGCACGATGCTGCAGGGGCAGGCAGAGACAGCGCACGAGCCAGCGAGCGGGAGCGGCGGCGCGTGTCGCGCACGGCGTCTATCTTGTCGACGCTGGCGCTCGTGGAGGCAAGCTGTCGCTACCACTAGCAGTCTTCTCTGATGGGCTACTGCAGCCCCCTCCCCCACCCCCCAAACACGCACACGGGCGCGCACGCCGCCGTGACGGCTCCCCACATGCAGAAGGCCGTGCATGTCGGTGTGCCGGGGGCACGTGGATGCCATGTTTGGGCTCCTGCGGAATGCGGCCAGCGACTATCGACGGGTGTATGTCGGCAAGCTCGTTGCGGCGCACATGCGGGCGCTCGCCTCGGATGCGCTGGTGGCGCTACTTGCGGCTGCGAAAGGGTGCTGGAACTCGAGTACGCGCCGGTGGCCGTGTCCCGGCCGCGACCGCCATCGACACCTGTGTGGGGCAGGCGGTGCGGGTGCGCAGCTCTTGTCCCCAGCACGGCGCACGTGCCGCCGCTGCGTCTCCTGTGATTGAGTGTCCCTGCTTCGCGGTGTCCGTGGATGCCGCCCGTGCACGTCCGAGGGGTTGCTCCCCGGGGGCTGTGC
>NW_003946332.1:0-1035 GCF_000234665.1 Leishmania mexicana MHOM/GT/2001/U1103
GCCGACGTCTACACCTTCCCATCCTCGTCGTGGCTTGCCCATACAGAGTACGCACACGCACACACGCATCTATATATACATATGCCAATGCATATATGTTTATACACACACATGTATACGTGCATGTGTATGTGCGTGCGTGTGCTGCGGGCGCTGTGTTTTCTCCGTCTCTCTGGCAGCGGTGCTGTATCTTGTGCTGCGCGAGCTGAGTGTGGTCTGCCGATGGTGTCTCCTTACGCACCACCACCACCTCCTGTGCTCCGCTGAATTCCCGCTTCCTTCTCAGAGCATCAAACTGTGTGCGATGCACGCACGTGCATGGGCGCTGACTCCCTCCACCCTCTCGTGCCCGTTTCAGCGTAGGATTCTTGCTGTTCGCATGCAGACGCGAGAGAAAATATCACGGAAGTGTCTGATCTCAGACCAACAACGGACACGCCCCCGCATAGCAGGCCGCGAGCGCACAACGGTAGCTACATGTGTGACGTGCGGCAGTCCAGTAAAGGGGCAAAGGGCGCGAGCGGCGGCCTCTTGGGGCGGTGCGGCAGCCCGGCGACCAGGCCGATGGCGGAGAGTAGACAGGCGTGTGCAGCTCCCTTCCCTTCGCCGCACGCGTGCTTTTTAGCCTTTCCTATCCTTTGGCCCTTCGCTGTGGCTCACTGGTGGCGCTGCCCTTTGCCGCCGGTGCTGATTTTGCGCGATGCGTTGCACACTCGTTTGAGAGCCCCGCAGCCGCAGCACGAAGGGGCACGACCGCGCGCACCGGAAAAGGAGACCAGCGACACACAAGGCGCTGTGCCCGACCTGGGTCTTCCGAGCGACGTCCCCGCTTCAATGTTTGCCTCTCTCATTTCGTTTTTTGGCCATTCTTTTTTTCTCGCCTTTCCGACTGCTGCACTTCCCCGCGCCTGCCCGCATCGGCCCCCCTCCCTCCTCTCCGTACACCCCCGAAGCGAGCGCATGCAACGTGCTGGATCACTCCTCCAGCAGCCCTCCCGCCACCACGCAGCGTCACAGCGACGGTGGAGGCACCAT
>NW_003946331.1:0-1196 GCF_000234665.1 Leishmania mexicana MHOM/GT/2001/U1103
CTACCGGCACGCTGCCTGAGATGCCTGATGACGTGGACTACTCGCTGGTGAAGCTTGATGAGATCAACCTGTTCAACCAGAACGCCGGTGTCACTGGAAGCCTGCCGAGCAGCTGGAGCAAGCTGCATAAGGTGAGGACAATCAACCTTGGGTACACGAGCATCAGCGGCACGCTACCTGCGTCGTGGAGCTCGATGAGCTCGCTGAAGTTCTTGACCCTGAGCTTCACGGATGTATTCGGCACGCTGCCGGCTGCCTGGGACTCGATGCCGAGCATTGAGATCATCCTCATGTCCACCACTCAGCTCAGCGGGACTCTTCCTGAGGAGTGGAGCACTATGCCGAGCGTACGGAGGATTCACCTTCAACAGTGCCACCTGCACGGCTCCTTCCCCGCGTCATGGGCAGAGATGCCGTCGCTTGAGCGCTTGGGCCTTCAACAGAACGACTTCTGCGGCTGTGTGCCGGACTCGTGGCTGGCCTCCCCCACGCTATGGGTGGGCGTGGACGCCAAGCACCGCATGCCCGACTGTGCGACTGCCCACGCCTGCGCTGAGACCACAACGCCCGAGCCCGTCCCGAGCAGCTCTGCGTCCGCCGGCGGGGTGTCCGGGTCGTCCAGCTCGAGCACCGCGACGACTGCGGAGCCGACCACGAGCAGCTCCGGGCCCGCCGGCGGGGTGTCCGGGGCGTCCAGCTCGAGCACCGCGACGACTGCGGAGCCGACCACGAGCAGCTCCGGGCCCGCCGGCGGGGTGTCCGGGGCGTCCAGCTCGAGCACCGCGACGACTGCGGAGCCGACCACGAGCAGCTCCGGGTCCACTGGCGGGGTGTCCGGGTCGTCCAGCTCGAGCACCGCGACGACTGCGGAGCCGGCCCCGAGCAGCTCCGGGTCCACTGGCGGGGTGTCCGGGTCGTCGAGCTCGAGCACCGCGACGACTGCGGAGCCGGCCCCGAGCAGCTCTGCGTCCACTGGCGGGGTGTCCGGGGCGTCCAGCTCGAGCACCGCGACGACTGCGGAGCCGACCACGAGCAGCTCCGGGTCCACTGGCGGGGTGTCCGGGTCGTCCAGCTCGAGCACCGCGACGACTGCGGAGCCGGCCCCGAGCAGCTCTGCGTCCACTGGCGGGGTGTCTGGGTCGTCCAGCTCGAGCACCGCGACGACTGCGGAGCCGGCCCCGAGCAGCTCTACGGAC
>NW_003946330.1:0-1059 GCF_000234665.1 Leishmania mexicana MHOM/GT/2001/U1103
GCACGGGCGCCCTCAAGGTGACGGGGCCAGTGGGCAGCAGTAGCACTAGCACTAGCACTAGCAGCAGAAGCAGCGTCACGCACGCCGCACACGGCAGAGATGCCGCGCGGCAGGGGGAGGGGGGAAGGAGTGCGCGCGATCAGACGAGGCGGGGTTGGTTTCACGGCGTACGCCACTCAATGTCCATCTGCGACGGCTTTACATCAGCCTAGGTGTCGATCATGTCAACGCGCAGCGGCGGGCACGCACGGCCCCCGCGACATCACACAGGCACAGCTCTAGATGCGCACGCGCACACCCACACGGCGTGCACGGCGCCGGCGCACGTCAGACTGGGGCGACATGGTTGCTATCATCGCGACTCAAAGTCTGTGATGTTACAGTCAATCATCATCTGTGCACAGGTCCACAGCGGCGCGCGGAGCAACAGGCCGCGAGGGCAACGGCAACCGCCCTGGCGAGGCGCAGTGCGCCGCACGCACCCGCACCCTCGCTGCTCCTCCTCCGCGCATCAGCAGCGCACACACACAGGCACACGCGGCTCGCAACCTCAGAGTGGTGCATGATAGTCTCTCAGTCAGGGGGGCTCCTGATGCGTGCATCAGGCACGCCTGAATCAGTTTTGTGCATCCTGCGTCTGCGTCTCTGCCACGCTCCTTCTCTCTCCGTGCCGGTGCGTCGGGGTGTCGCCCTGCACACCTCTCCCATCGCAACAGCAGCAGCGCACACGCATACCTCGCCACTCGCTCTCGTGGCGCCTGAACCAGTGGCGCGGATGGGACACACCATCGTCACTTTACCTGAGGGCACTGCACCTGCACCAGCACCAGGACGCCCTCGCCCCTCCACATCTCGTACGACACTGGCGGACGGCGCCAGCACCAAGCGTATGCAGCGGCGCGTCCGTGTTTAATCGTACTGCGCACGCGCGCCGCCAGCGGCGGTGCCACGCAGCAGCGGCGGGGGGAGGGGGGGCGCCGGTGTCGGCCACAAAGGCGGCAGCGGTGCGTCAGCAGAGTTAGCTCATGTGTGACGTTGTCGATCAGCGATGCATCAGCT
>NW_003946432.1:0-10377 GCF_000234665.1 Leishmania mexicana MHOM/GT/2001/U1103
CCCTAACCCTAACCCTAACCCTAACCCTAACCCTAACCCTAACCCTAACCCTAACCCTAACCCTAACCCTAACCCTAACCCTAACCCTAACCCTAACCCTAACCCTAACCCTAACCCTAACCCTAACCCTAACCCTAACCCTAACCCTAACCCTAACCCTAACCCTAACCCTAACCCTAACCCTAACCCTAACCCTAACCCTAACCCTAACCCTAACCCTAACCCTAACCCGTACCATTACACACGCACACAACAACCTTTATTAGACCACACACACCAAGGGATAACAGCAACACATCCACAGCCATAACCACAACCATCACCATCACAATCCTGCACACAGGTCTGCTTATAACGCAGCAGCAGCGCCAACAACTCACAACACACACAAATACAGCAGCAGGTTAAACACACACAACACGAAGTGTAGCCAGCGCAGTCGGGCAGTGGGCGTTCCTCTTCATGCCCCACCACGTCACAGAGGCAAGGCGCACAAGCACACCGGCACACAGACGCACATTCTAACCACAGCGTGGCGGGTAGAGAAGAGCATCCCAGCGAATTTCTGTTTCCTCTTCTGTGTCTTTGCAGGTCGCAGTCTTCTTCACGGCAACGCTGCAGACAACGTGTGCAACTTTCCTATCGCTGCCCCGAGTTCAGCTGCACCCCAAACTGCACACCCTTTGCTTCGCAGCTGCGGTGCACACACGTCATGGTCTTCGCCTTTCAGCGTCGGCCGAGGGCAACGCGCCTCCACAAGGAAGCTGTGCTGCGCAACATCAGTGCAGCAGCCGTTTGTGTTCCAAGTAGCCGTCAGAGCAATCCATTGCAGTCTGGTGTGCACAGACTGCCCTACGTCAGGGAACACGCTAGAGCTCATCAAGTCGATGGCGACCACAGGAGCGAGAGAGATGTGCAGCCGGTGCTTGCAACTCTTTAGTCACGCCACGCGTTCAAGGCAAGACGGAGGCAGGCCCTTGCTGGCATCACCCAAGACTCACTGAGTGTGCGAGAGAGGCAAGGCCACTGCAACGGTGCTGGTAAGACCGATGCGGGGAGCAGCACAGGCGCCTCCTTGCAACCCCTGCTCTGCGGGGGCTGGTGAATAGTTTCCAGGTGGACTACAGGCAGTCAGAAAAAGAGATTACCAGCGGCATGTGAAGCGCAGCGTGTGCACCCACAGTTGCCGCCGTCGAGTGCATAATTGGCTGACAGTGCACCTGAAATGAAAACGGCTCCTGCGGTGGCGGCACTCACTTCTGCAGCACACGACCTGCAGTGGCGGCTGGACAGGTCGATGCCTGCATGAGGATACACAGCACTCCACTGGGCGCCCCCAGTTGCATCAGTTGCGGCTGCTCTGTAGACGGTGACAGCGTACGTGCCACTCGCCAAAACCAAAGGAGCACACGACGTGCGAGGGGACAAAGAAAAAGCCGCAAAAGGCGAGAAGAGCAGAGGAAGAGTTGCCGGATTCCGAAATGCGTCGAAGAGATGCGCGCAAGCACCTGCATGATAACGGAATATACATCCCTCTACGTCGTTGTCCGGCGTTGGTTCACACGACCCGAAGAAATCGCATCAGGCCACCGTCACGTTCGCCGGTGTTTCTGCGCGCATCAAAGGTCAAGCCCCTGTACTGTTAGAGAGAATGTTGCTGAACAATCCATCAGTAGAAAAAAAACACCACCACCCGCACACCGTCATGCCCCCGTCCCGTTGGACAGGGTGTCGCGGCGCAATCATGCAGCGGGGGGAAACACCACCACCCGCACACCGTCATGCCCCCGTCCCGTTGGACAGGGTGTCGCTGCGCAATCATGCAGCGGGGGGAAACACCACCACCCGCACACCGTCATGCCCCCGTCCCGTTGGACAGGGTGTCGCTGCGCAATCATGCAGCGGGGGGAAACACCACCACCCGCACACCGTCATGCCCCCGTCCCGTTGGACAGGGTGTCGCGGCACAATCATGCAGCGGGGGGAAACACCACCACCCGCACACCGTCATGCCCCCGTCCCGTTGGACAGGGTGTCGCTGCGCAATCATGCAGCGGGGGGAAACACCACCACCCGCACACCGTCATGCCCCCGTCCCGTTGGACAGGGTGTCGCTGCGCAATCATGCAGCGGGGGGAAACACCACCACCCGCACACCGTCATGCCCCCGTCCCGTTGGACAGGGTGTCGCGGCACAATCATGCAGCAGGGGGAAACACCACCACCCGCACACCGTCATGCCCCCGTCCCGTTGGACAGGGTGTCGCGGCACAATCATGCAGCAGGGGGAAACACCACCACCCGCACACCGTCATGCCCCCGTCCCGTTGGACAGGGTGTCGCTGCGCAATCATGCAGCGGGGGGAAACACCACCACCCGCACACCGTCATGCCCCCGTCCCGTTGGACAGGGTGTCGCTGCGCAATCATGCAGCGGGGGGAAACACCACCACCCGCACACCGTCATGCCCCCGTCCCGTTGGACAGGGTGTCGCTGCGCAATCATGCAGCGGGTGGAAACACCACCACCCGCACACCGTCATGCCCCCGTCCCGTTGGACAGGGTGTCGCTGCGCAATCATGCAGCAGGGGGAAACACCACCACCCGCACACCGTCATGCCCCCGTCCCGTTGGACAGGGTGTCGCGGCACAATCATGCAGCGGGGGGAAACACCACCACCCGCACACCGTCATGCCCCCGTCCCGTTGGACAGGGTGTCGCTGCGCAATCATGCAGCGGGGGGAAACACCACCACCCGCACACCGTCATGCCCCCGTCCCGTTGGACAGGGTGTCGCGGCGCAATCATGCAGCGGGGGGAAACACCACCACCCGCACACCGTCATGCCCCCGTCCCGTTGGACAGGGTGTCGCGGCGCAATCATGCAGCGGGGGGAAACACCACCACCCGCACACCGTCATGCCCCCGTCCCGTTGGACAGGGTGTCGCGGCACAATCATGCAGCAGGGGGAAACACCACCACCCGCACACCGTCATGCCCCCGTCCCGTTGGACAGGGTGTCGCGGCGCAATCATGCAGCAGGGGGAAACACCACCACCCGCACACCGTCATGCCCCCGTCCCGTTGGACAGGGTGTCGCTGCGCAATCATGCAGCAGGGGGAAACACCACCACCCGCACACCGTCATGCCCCCGTCCCGTTGGACAGGGTGTCGCTGCGCAATCATGCAGCAGGGGGAAACACCACCACCCGCACACCGTCATGCCCCCGTCCCGTTGGACAGGGTGTCGCTGCGCAATCATGCAGCGGGGGGAAACACCACCACCCGCACACCGTCATGCCCCCGTCCCGTTGGACAGGGTGTCGCGGCGCAATCATGCAGCGGGGGGAAACACCACCACCCGCACACCGTCATGCCCCCGTCCCGTTGGACAGGGTGTCGCTGCGCAATCATGCAGCAGGGGGAAACACCACCACCCGCACACCGTCATGCCCCCGTCCCGTTGGACAGGGTGTCGCGGCACAATCATGCAGCAGGGGGAAACACCACCACCCGCACACCGTCATGTCCCCGTCCCGTTGGACAGGGTGTCGCGGCGCAATCATGCAGCAGGGGGAAACACCACCACCCGCACACCGTCATGCCCCCGTCCCGTTGGACAGGGTGTCGCGGCACAATCATGCAGCAGGGGGAAACACCACCACCCGCACACCGTCATGCCCCCGTCCCGTTGGACAGGGTGTCGCGGCACAATCATGCAGCAGGGGGAAACACCACCACCCGCACACCGTCATGCCCCCGTCCCGTTGGACAGGGTGTCGCGGCGCAATCATGCAGCAGGGGGAAACACCACCACCCGCACACCGTCATGTCCCCGTCCCGTTGGACAGGGTGTCGCGGCGCAATCATGCAGCAGGGGGAAACACCACCACCCGCACACCGTCATGCCCCCGTCCCGTTGGACAGGGTGTCGCGGCACAATCATGCAGCAGGGGGAAACACCACCACCCGCACACCGTCATGCCCCCGTCCCGTTGGACAGGGTGTCGCGGCGCAATCATGCAGCGGGGGGAAACACCACCACCCGCACACCGTCATGCCCCCGTCCCGTTGGACAGGGTGTCGCTGCGCAATCATGCAGCGGGGGGAAACACCACCACCCGCACACCGTCATGCCCCCGTCCCGTTGGACAGGGTGTCGCTGCGCAATCATGCAGCGGGGGGAAACACCACCACCCGCACACCGTCATGCCCCCGTCCCGTTGGACAGGGTGTCGCGGCGCAATCATGCAGCAGGGGGAAACACCACCACCCGCACACCGTCATGCCCCCGTCCCGTTGGACAGGGTGTCGCTGCGCAATCATGCAGCGGGGGGAAACACCACCACCCGCACACCGTCATGCCCCCGTCCCGTTGGACAGGGTGTCGCTGCGCAATCATGCAGCGGGTGGAAACACCACCACCCGCACACCGTCATGCCCCCGTCCCGTTGGACAGGGTGTCGCTGCGCAATCATGCAGCAGGGGGAAACACCACCACCCGCACACCGTCATGCCCCCGTCCCGTTGGACAGGGTGTCGCGGCACAATCATGCAGCGGGGGGAAACACCACCACCCGCACACCGTCATGCCCCCGTCCCGTTGGACAGGGTGTCGCGGCACAATCATGCAGCAGGGGGAAACACCACCACCCGCACACCGTCATGCCCCCGTCCCGTTGGACAGGGTGTCGCGGCGCAATCATGCAGCAGGGGGAAACACCACCACCCGCACACCGTCATGCCCCCGTCCCGTTGGACAGGGTGTCGCTGCGCAATCATGCAGCGGGGGGAAACACCACCACCCGCACACCGTCATGCCCCCGTCCCGTTGGACAGGGTGTCGCGGCGCAATCATGCAGCAGGGGGAAACACCACCACCCGCACACCGTCATGCCCCCGTCCCGTTGGACAGGGTGTCGCGGCACAATCATGCAGCAGGGGGAAACACCACCACCCGCACACCGTCATGCCCCCGTCCCGTTGGACAGGGTGTCGCTGCGCAATCATGCAGCAGGGGGAAACACCACCACCCGCACACCGTCATGCCCCCGTCCCGTTGGACAGGGTGTCGCGGCACAATCATGCAGCAGGGGGAAACACCACCACCCGCACACCGTCATGCCCCCGTCCCGTTGGACAGGGTGTCGCGGCGCAATCATGCAGCAGGGGGAAACACCACCACCCGCACACCGTCATGCCCCCGTCCCGTTGGACAGGGTGTCGCGGCACAATCATGCAGCAGGGGGAAACACCACCACCCGCACACCGTCATGCCCCCGTCCCGTTGGACAGGGTGTCGCTGCGCAATCATGCAGCGGGGGGAAACACCACCACCCGCACACCGTCATGCCCCCGTCCCGTTGGACAGGGTGTCGCGGCGCAATCATGCAGCGGGGGGAAACACCACCACCCGCACACCGTCATGCCCCCGTCCCGTTGGACAGGGTGTCGCGGCACAATCATGCAGCAGGGGGAAACACCACCACCCGCACACCGTCATGCCCCCGTCCCGTTGGACAGGGTGTCGCGGCACAATCATGCAGCAGGGGGAAACACCACCACCCGCACACCGTCATGCCCCCGTCCCGTTGGACAGGGTGTCGCTGCGCAATCATGCAGCAGGGGGAAACACCACCACCCGCACACCGTCATGCCCCCGTCCCGTTGGACAGGGTGTCGCGGCACAATCATGCAGCAGGGGGAAACACCACCACCCGCACACCGTCATGCCCCCGTCCCGTTGGACAGGGTGTCGCGGCGCAATCATGCAGCAGGGGGAAACACCACCACCCGCACACCGTCATGCCCCCGTCCCGTTGGACAGGGTGTCGCGGCGCAATCATGCAGCAGGGGGAAACACCACCACCCGCACACCGTCATGCCCCCGTCCCGTTGGACAGGGTGTCGCTGCGCAATCATGCAGCAGGGGGAAACACCACCACCCGCACACCGTCATGCCCCCGTCCCGTTGGACAGGGTGTCGCGGCACAATCATGCAGCAGGGGGAAACACCACCACCCGCACACCGTCATGCCCCCGTCCCGTTGGACAGGGTGTCGCTGCGCAATCATGCAGCAGGGGGAAACACCACCACCCGCACACCGTCATGCCCCCGTCCCGTTGGACAGGGTGTCGCGGCGCAATCATGCAGCGGGGGGAAACACCACCACCCGCACACCGTCATGCCCCCGTCCCGTTGGACAGGGTGTCGCGGCACAATCATGCAGCAGGGGGAAACACCACCACCCGCACACCGTCATGCCCCCGTCCCGTTGGACAGGGTGTCGCGGCGCAATCATGCAGCGGGGGGAAACACCACCACCCGCACACCGTCATGCCCCCGTCCCGTTGGACAGGGTGTCGCTGCGCAATCATGCAGCGGGGGGAAACACCACCACCCGCACACCGTCATGCCCCCGTCCCGTTGGACAGGGTGTCGCGGCGCAATCATGCAGCGGGGGGAAACACCACCACCCGCACACCGTCATGCCCCCGTCCCGTTGGACAGGGTGTCGCGGCGCAATCATGCAGCGGGGGGAAACACCACCACCCGCACACCGTCATGCCCCCGTCCCGTTGGACAGGGTGTCGCGGCACAATCATGCAGCAGGGGGAAACACCACCACCCGCACACCGTCATGCCCCCGTCCCGTTGGACAGGGTGTCGCGGCGCAATCATGCAGCAGGGGGGAAACACCACCACCCGCACACCGTCATGCCCCCGTCCCGTTGGACAGGGTGTCGCGGCGCAATCATGCAGCAGGGGGAAACACCACCACCCGCACACCGTCATGCCCCCGTCCCGTTGGACAGGGTGTCGCTGCGCAATCATGCAGCGGGGGGAAACACCACCACCCGCACACCGTCATGCCCCCGTCCCGTTGGACAGGGTGTCGCGGCACAATCATGCAGCGGGGGGAAACACCACCACCCGCACACCGTCATGCCCCCGTCCCGTTGGACAGGGTGTCGCGGCACAATCATGCAGCGGGGGGAAACACCACCACCCGCACACCGTCATGCCCCCGTCCCGTTGGACAGGGTGTCGCGGCGCAATCATGCAGCGGGGGGAAACACCACCACCCGCACACCGTCATGCCCCCGTCCCGTTGGACAGGGTGTCGCTGCGCAATCATGCAGCGGGGGGAAACACCACCACCCGCACACCGTCATGCCCCCGTCCCGTTGGACAGGGTGTCGCGGCACAATCATGCAGCGGGGGGAAACACCACCACCCGCACACCGTCATGCCCCCGTCCCGTTGGACAGGGTGTCGCGGCACAATCATGCAGCGGGGGGAAACACCACCACCCGCACACCGTCATGCCCCCGTCCCGTTGGACAGGGTGTCGCGGCGCAATCATGCAGCGGGGGGAAACACCACCACCCGCACACCGTCATGCCCCCGTCCCGTTGGACAGGGTGTCGCTGCGCAATCATGCAGCAGGGGGAAACACCACCACCCGCACACCGTCATGCCCCCGTCCCGTTGGACAGGGTGTCGCGGCGCAATCATGCAGCGGGGGGAAACACCACCACCCGCACACCGTCATGCCCCCGTCCCGTTGGACAGGGTGTCGCGGCGCAATCATGCAGCAGGGGGAAACACCACCACCCGCACACCGTCATGCCCCCGTCCCGTTGGACAGGGTGTCGCGGCGCAATCATGCAGCGGGGGGAAACACCACCACCCGCACACCGTCATGCCCCCGTCCCGTTGGACAGGGTGTCGCGGCGCAATCGTGCAGCGGGGGGAAACACCACCACCCGCACACCGTCATGCCCCCGTCCCGTTGGACAGGGTGTCGCGGCGCAATCATCCAGCGGGGGAAACACCACCACGCGCACACCGTCATGCCCCCGTCCCGTTGGACAGGGTGTCGCGGCGCAATCATGCAGCAGGGGGAAACACCACCACCCTCACACCGTCATGCCCCCGTCCCGTTGGACAGGGTGTCGCGGCGCAATCATGCAGCAGGGGGAAACACCACCACCCGCACACCGTCATGCCCCCGTCCCGTTGGACAGGGTGTCGCGGCGCAATCATCCAGCGGGGGGAAACACCACCACGCGCACCCTCGGTGCGCTGACAGACAGATGCCAAAATTATGAGGACCCACCACCACCCGCACCCTCGGTGCGCTCACAGACAGATACCAAAATTATGAGGACTCACCACCACCCGCACCCTCGGTGCGCTCACAGACAGATACCAAAATTATGAGGACCCACCATCACCCGCACCCTCGGTGCGCTCACAGACAGACAAAAAAATTATGAGGACTCACCACCACCCGCACCCTCGGTGCGCTGACAGACAGACAAAAAAAGTATGAGGACCCACCACCACCCGCACCCTCGGTGCGCTCACAGACAGACAAAAAAATTATGAGGACTCACCACCACCCGCACCCTCGGTGCGCTCACAGACAGACAAAAAAATTATGAGGACTCACCACCACCCGTACCCTCGGTGCGCTCACAGACAGACAAAAAAATTATGAGGACTCACCACCACCCGCACCCTCGGTGCGCTGACAGACAGACAAAAAAATTATGAGGACCCACCACCACCCGCACCCTCGGTGCGCTCACAGACACAAAAATTATGAGGACCCACCACCACCCGCACCCTCGGTGCGCTCACAGACAAAAAAATTATGAGGACCCACCACCACCCGCACCCTCGGTGCGCTCACAGACAGACAAAAAAATTATGAGGACCCATCACCACCCGCACCCACACAAACACTTAAAACACACACACTTATATTTTTACCACACACACTTAAAACACACACTTATGTATATGTACAACATATATATATAGATATATGAGATGTGGTGATATACAACACCCACACACGCACCAACGGAAGGAAAAGAAGGAAAGCGCACAGAGGCCCGGTCGCATACGCCACACGGGCGCAGCACCAGTTAACTGGGAACGCTCACCTCAGGTGGTGCCGTACCAGCTGGTGACGTAGCAGGTCCACGAGCAGTTGACGAGCGACCGCCAGTTGGTCTAGAGGCGCTGAGGCATCGCGCAGGAGAGGACTCAACAGTGCCTCAGCTTTCTCCGTCAGGCGCGGATGCCCTCTGGTTCTCGCGACCGCATGTTCACTATGCGCTACAGCGGCCCACACGGCTACAAGTGCCGCCAAGGTTTTGGCCACAACACCCACGCTCTCAGTGCCTCTCTGCGCGGTACCGTTACTCACTTGTCCCTCTACCCTCCGGCGCAAGACCGCTTCTCGCCGCATCATAGGACCCTGCACAGCACGCAGTCTCCAACTGCGAGTCAGTCATACAGTGAGCAGATGGCGGCAGGGGCGCCCTGCGGGGATGCAACACGGCAAGCGGGGCTGGCGCGACATCCGATGGCGAAGCGTTCTTGCATGGCAGCGTCACCGCCTGGCTCGACTGTGGCGCCGCTTCTCCTGCGGAGGCGCGAGAACGGCGGTAAATCAGCCGATGTCCAAAACCCAAAGCCTTTTGGCACCACCTGCGCACCGTACGCACCACGGCACGCCATCTGCCCCTCAGGGATGAGCGCGACGCGGCAGCCGGTTTGCACGGGCCGCCACCCCGGCGGGTACACCGCCGCGACGTCACAGCCCGCACAGGCGGCAGCGGACACTCCAGTCTGCGTGAAGTACAGCGCCGCCGCTTCGCTAACATCCACTCAGACGAGAAATCCCGCAGACGCTTACGGCACATGCAACGCGCAGCCTCCACCCTCAACGCCGGCGCCGCCTCGCTCGGCTGTGGCACGGCCTCGGATGCACACTCGCCATCCGTCGGAGGAAGGGCGTCCACCGTCAGCGCCGGCGCCGCCTCGCTCGGCTGTGGCACGGCCTCGGATGCACACTCGCCATCCGTCGGAGGAAGGGCGTCCACCGTCAACGCCGGCGCCGCCTCGCTCGGCTGTGGCACGGCCTCGGATGCACACTCGCCATCCGTCGGAGGAAGGGCGTCCACCGTCAGCGCCGGCGCCGCCTCGCTCGGCTGTGGCACGGCCTCGGATGCGTGTTGGGCAGGCGCGGCAGGGAGAGCATCGATGGACACCAGCGGAGCTGCCTGGCTCGCCTCTTGCGCTGCAGTGTCGGCCGACGCGCGGAGAGCACGGCGAATATCCCGCGGCAACGGCGCGGGCGGAACAGTCCCCGGTTCCCTATCGAGCGGACGTGAGAAGCGCCGCCGCCGCGGCAAGAAGGTCGAATCAGACGCATCATCGCGCGTTCGCTTGCGACGCAGGGACGCGGCCGCATCGCGTTGAGGCGCCACCTCGCTCAACTGTGGCGCGGCGTCGGATGCACACTCGTCATCCGTCGGAGGAAGGGCGTCCACTGCCAACAGCCGCGTGGCGT
>NW_003946329.1:0-1926 GCF_000234665.1 Leishmania mexicana MHOM/GT/2001/U1103
AGAAAAAAGGTGACGAGGTGGCTTTCTTTTTGTACTGGCCACCCCCTCGCCTCCTCCCCCCAAATCGACCTTCCTTCACGCTTAGTTCACCTCTCCTTCGATCCCTCACCCATCAAGTCGTAGAGACGCTCCGACTCGGCCACTATTATAGCCACTCCTCACGGTCAGTCACGGCAAGAACGTCAAGGTGGTGGTGGTGGTGGGGAGAATAAACGCTCTGCAAAGCGTGTTTGCGTTTCCTCGTCCGAGTCGCACGGCCCACACGGGAGGCCACCAAGAGAGAGGGAGAGAAAAGCGTCAAAGATCGACGAAAACAACAACAACAAAAAAGGTGTATAGAAAGGAGGATTGGATAAAAAAGGAAATTGGTGCAAGCGAAGACGCTGCCGTCGCTGCTCAAGCTCACTCTTGTGTATTCTTCTCTGCACCCAGATCCTGCCTGCGAGCACATAGGCTCCTAGGCACGCAGAAGAAACGAGAGACAAGGCAAACGAAGGCAGAAAGATCCAGGTGTCGTCCCTCCCGCGTGTTTTGACATCTCTCTGCATCGGTGTCGAGCTTTTTTTGTGTCTGGGTCTCGTGCTTCTGTGGAGTGATTAGGCAACCTTTCTTCTCCTCTCTCCTTATCCCCTTTTTTCGCGCGTGCGTGTGCGTGCGTGTGTGTGTGTGTGCATCACCGTGGTAATCTATAGAGAACGTGTGAAGCGTAGCGCAGCGGCCCCACCACACTCCAAGTGCGCTCTTTTTTTGCTTGTTTGCCTTATTTCTGCTGCTGCTGCTGCTGCTGCTGCTCTCTACATATCTATCTCTATAAGGAAAGAGGGAAGAGGAGGGTTTTCGTCTGCGCTTGTGTGTGTGTGTGTGTGACGCCGCTCCCTCCTCCCCTCTCCCCCTCCCTTCCTTTGTTGTTTTTGTTTTGTTTTCCAAGTATTATATATACTGTGCGTTTATTTATTTATTATCGGGTTAGTCTTTTGCTAATTTCGTTTTTTTTCTGGGTGTCTTCGTTGTTGCATCACTTGTGGGCGAACTTTCATTCTTGTTTTTTTTTTGGTTATTGGCTTTCACCTTGCGACTTTGCTGAAGCTTTCATCGACCAAACACCACCTCCCTCTCCCCCTTTTGTTTTTTTTTTTGTTCTTGTACCCCTCTTCTTTCCCCTTCCCTTTTTTTTTTTCGAATCTTCCTGTCTTGGCGCGAGCGAGTGTGTGTGTGTGTGTGTGCTCTCGCCTCCTGTATTGTGCGGTGCACCATTGTTCGTTTCCCCACTCCTCCCGTGTCTTTTCTCATCTTTTTTTTTTACCCTGTCTGATTTAGATCATCCACCCGCACGCACAACGTCAAAACATTTTCCTCTTTTTTTTTGTCTGTTGTTGTTCATTGTTTGGACTGTTTTCCTTGCGTACACGTTCGTCTCACCTCAGCCGCCGTCAGCGCGAGATACGACGAGAAGGATTGATAGAGAGAGAGGGAGAGACCCAAACACAGGCACGCGGGGATTCTGAGCACGACAGCAAAAAGGGACAACAAGCCAGCAGAGCTAGCTCATTCATTTTCGTGCTCTGCTTCCCTCCCCCCTCTCTCCCTTTCATTCTTTTCTTTGTTTCGTTGCCACTTGCCACCCCCCACCCCCCACACTGCTCCTTTTTTTTCTTTCGGAGGGCGCGTTTACGTGTACCGATCGACGACAGCAGGTGTGTGCGTGTGTGTGTGCTTGAAGGCCTGTGTACGTGAGGGCGTGTTATATAACAGCGTTGTCCATCTCGCCTCCCTCCCTTCCTCCCTTCCTCCCTCTCTCTCGTGTCATTTTCGGGATTTCCTTTTTGTTTCCCTACAGTAGAAACTCGTTATTTTTTTGTTCGCCACTTTTGTTTTGTTTCTTCTCCTGTTCCTCGTGCTCGTGCTTTTATACCCCCCCCCTCCCCT
>NW_003946328.1:0-1107 GCF_000234665.1 Leishmania mexicana MHOM/GT/2001/U1103
GTCGGGTGCGCCGCTCACGCATCGCCACGGGCCATGCGGGCTACTGAGTGCGACTACCCTCGAGGAAAGCGAGACCGCCGATTGGCCTCGTCACGCACGCAAAGGAACAACGAAGAGGGAGGAGCACAGGCGCAGTTCGATTCCCGCACAGCCCTCCCCCCTCTTCCGCCCTCGAAGCCAACGACGTCGTGCGGCTGAAAGCAGTCTCTTCAGTCAGCGTGGGCGGAGGAGAGCCCGTGCGAGGTGAGGCAGGCACGGCACGGTCCGCGAAACGGGACCGCACCGGTACGACATCACGCAGCCAAAGCCACCGGCGCATCACACGCCGTGACCGCTTTGCAGCACAGTGTAATGCTGCAGAGAAAATAGGCGGAGGTTCAAAGGTCACGGAGCCCGGCCACAGGCGCGGAGCCAAGCATTACAGTCGGCAGACCTTTCCGTGGGCGTGCGGGACGTGCAAGAGCCACAGGCACAGGGACACCGCGCAGTGCGTGGGAGCAGGGGCAGCGGGGAGAGCGGCGGCATGCCAGGCTCAAGCGCGTCCCCTCGCCGCCGAGCACACGCTCATGCGCGTGCGCCGGCCCGGACGATCCAGCCGGGGATGGAGGAAAGCAACAGGCGCGAGAGAGCAGCACACGCACGGCCAGAGGGGAAGAAGAGGGGACAACAACGCGAGGGGCGCGAAGCAGAGGAGGCGCACGCAAAGTCGCGCCCACCAAGCCAACACAAGCCCCTCGCTGGGCAGGCAGAAGATGAGGGCGAAAAGGGCCTGCCGCAGCTGTCTCTCACCCTTCCGCTGTTGCGCTTGGCACACCTCGGACGCTGCGCCGCGTGCTCGTCGCTCAGGTGGAGGCCTGCGCCCGTGGCGCCGCCACCGCCGAGCGCCTTCTCTCTGCACCTCTCCACTAGCGCCGTGCGCGGCGCGGGCGTCGGGGCCTTGACAGCATCATCGGCCTGTCCCAGGTGGGCATTGCTAGCCGCTCCGTCGGCTCGGGGGCCCAGCACGGCGGCCGCGGTGCCGTCCACGACCGAGTGCACAGGCGACACCGTCACGCGGCCCTCGTCGGCAGCGCGTGTCGTCACCCCCCCCTCCCCCTCTCCCCGCGA
>NW_003946326.1:0-1549 GCF_000234665.1 Leishmania mexicana MHOM/GT/2001/U1103
CCCTTGCGTGATGGAACTGTGGCGAGACGGTGCGTGCGGCGCTGGGCCAGCGCGCTGCCCGCGTGTGTCTGTGCTGTTTTTGTGCGGTGAGCGAAGGGGTTTGGGATTGGTAGGGAGGAGAAGGGGTGTCTTCTTGCTTCCCCTGGCTTGCTCATCTACCCTCTTTCCCCCGGCCCCGGCCCCCAGGAGGATTGGGCCGGTGTCCCCTGGGTGGCGTGGTGCGGTTTCT
Organism: Leishmania mexicana MHOM/GT/2001/U1103; assembly: GCF_000234665.1. Lineage (NCBI taxonomy): Eukaryota > Euglenozoa > Kinetoplastea > Trypanosomatida > Trypanosomatidae > Leishmania > Leishmania mexicana. Next base: position 230 of record NW_003946326.1, read on the forward strand.
GTCCCGGCTCTTACGAACAATCCCGCCCGGAATTTACCATACTTGATCTCTTGCGCGGACCTACGGGTGCCCAGATGTGTGGTGTGTGGTAGGCGGCGCGTACGTGTGCGCGCTGCAGCTGCGCCAAAGGGGTCTTTGTCAAATTCCTTGCAGCGGCTGGTGCGAAATGGTGGGAGGGAGAACTTTCTCTCCCCTGCCCTCTCATCCATGTTGGTGCCGTGCGAGGACCGTATGACTCCAAGAGCTGTTTGCCGTTGTGCGTGTGCGCGTGGGTGAGCGAGAGACGACGACGACAACTCAACCTCATTTTCAATACACAGCTGGTGAGAGCCTTTCTTTCGATGACGATGCACGAGTTAATCCATTCTCTGAGTCTCAGTGTGCGTGTGTATGTGCGCCGCTGCACTGCCGAACTGCGGCGTGGCGGTTGATGGACATGCGGGGGGCTGCTGTGTGGAGGAGCATGAGCAGTGTGCAGCCGCAAACAAAGGAACACGGGGGGAGGGCTCCAAACACCATACATTCCCTTGCGTGATGGAACTGTGGCGAGACGGTATGTGGTGCAAGGCCTTCAATGCTGGACCGCACTGCTTGCCGTTTGCGCGGGAAGGGGAGATGTTGCGGCGTCGTGTGTGTGGGCATCTGGCACCTGGGGGTGCTGGATCGCAATGCCACCGCGCGGGGGGAGCTGCCTAGTGGCATCGCTCATCCTTGCAGCACGCACGCCTGTGCCCTCACCTTGCTGCCAAGGCGTGAGACATAGCCAAGACGGTTGAGAACAAAGCACAGCCATCGGACACAGGGAGGCTGCGCTCGGTGCCTTCCTGTGATGAAGTCAGGCCGGCGAGAATGTCGAGGGACCAGCACAAGGCGCGCCCATCCCTCCTTGTCGCTCTCCGCGTGTGCCGCAGCTGTGACGGCGACAGTGGGAGGGGGGGGGTAAGCAGGCGCGGTGGTGGGGGCGGCAGCTCGCCGTCTTTTCGCGGCGTTTGTGTGTGACGCGTAGCCGCAAACAAAGGAACACGGAGGGACTCCAAACACCATTCATTCCCTTGCGTGATGGAACTGTGGCGAGACGGTGCGTGCGGCGCTGGGCCAGCGCGCTGCCCGCGTGTGTCTGTGCTGTTTTTGTGCGGTGAGCGAAGGGGTTTGGGATTGGTAGGAGGAGGAGGGGGTGTCTTCTTGCTTCCCCTGCCTTGCTCATCTACCCTCTTCCCCCCGCCCCCGCCCCCAAGCAGGATTGTGCTGCTGTCCGCTGTGTGGCGTGGTGCGGTTTCTGTCCCGGCTCTCACGAACAATCCCGCCCGGAGTTTACCATAC
>NW_003946325.1:0-1368 GCF_000234665.1 Leishmania mexicana MHOM/GT/2001/U1103
CAGTATACGAGCCTGCATTGCCGCTCAAGAAACGTATGGCGCCGATCTCGATACTGGAGGCGATGATGTAGATTTGCGTTGGTGTGTTCGGCGCCGAGCGCCTTATGGAGAGAATGAAGCAAACAGAACAGAGCGGTGCCCAAATCATAAAGCGCGGCGCTCCTGTTCTCTCGCTGGACAGCCACACGCCCACACAGACGCGAAAATGAAATAAAGAGATGAGGTAAGGCTTGCTTGTCACAGTCAATTGTCACTCAGCTGGTGCACACGCTCCGACACCACATTCGGTCTCGGTAAGCGCAGATCACTTGAAAGGGAGATGATATGGTGTTGGAATTATGTCAACAGGCAATAAATAAAGAGAGCGTACATCGCAAGCACCAGGGCTCATGCCGCGCGGCACGCGACTAGCATGTGCACAGGAACCCAAGCACCGCAACACACGATGACGCGCCTAGTAGCCCTTATCCATGCACACTGTGTGGGCAGAAACAGTGCCATGGGCGCTGAGCTCGTCGAAGATATCCGTGAAAACTTTCATGGTGCGCTTCACGACATCCCCCGTCAAGTTTGCGGAGTGTGCTGTCAACAGCAGCTTGCTGTCAGGTAATTCCCACAGAGGAGAGTCCTTCGGAAGCGGCTCCACCTCAAACACATCGAGAGCAGCAGCGCGAATAGTGCCCCTCTTGAGAGCCTCGATGATGTCAGCTTCGCACACCGACATGCCGCGGCCAATGTTGATGAAGACGGCGCTCGGCTTCATCTTTGCAAAGAGCGCCTTGCCGAAGAAGTGCCTCGTGTGCTCCGTGCCGGGCAGCACAGAAACGACAAAGTCGGCCTCGCGGATCGACTCGTCCAGCGCGTCATTGCCGCGCACCATCACGCCAAACTTGTCCGTCTTCTTGTCGCCGCTGCGACGGATGCCGGTCACCTGCATGCCCAGCGCCACCGCCTTCGCGCCGCAGGCTTCACCGATGTCGCCGTAACCGAAGATCACGACCTTCTGCCCGCTGAATTCAATGCTGCTGAAGGGGTCCCACTTCCTCTCATTCTTCGAGGTAACCAAGCGCCATGGAAGGCGATTGAAGTACAACATGCTGAATACGACGTACTCTGCAAGAATGTTGGAGCAGCAGCCCTGCGAGTTGCAGAACAGGATGCCGGAGAGCTCCTGCTTCAGCTCCGAGAGCTTGTACGCGTCGACGCCGGCAGTGAGACTGTAGATGAGCTTCACACGGCGCTCCTCCTTGTCGTAGTCGTCGCAAAGATCCTTGATGACGGCGTGGGCGCAGCTCTCCGAAACAATCATGAAGATGCCATCGTTGTCTGCCTTCACAGAAGCGAAGCAGCTGACATCGGTGCCGCACA
>NW_003946433.1:0-4357 GCF_000234665.1 Leishmania mexicana MHOM/GT/2001/U1103
CGGATCATACAGCACCATCTCCTGCACATCTGGCTGCCCCAGCACCGGCATCGCTCCAATGGCGTCATCACGCACGCCGTCGGTGTACGGCATCGAGGCGAGCTGTCGGATCGCCGCACGCGCAGGCGAGCCGGGCGGTCCCAGCACAGCTTGCAGCCGACGCATCGCTCTCACAAGCATGAGGCTCGTGTACGCGACCGGGTCCGCGCCGCGCTGGCGCAGCGCAGTGCACAGCTCGTCAACGTCGCTGCTGCGCGTCCCCACCACCTCCACAAAGTACACCAGGTCCAGCGCGTCCACCGCGTGTTCCGTGTAGGCGAACGCCTGCCCGCGGGAGAAGGGTGCGACGCAGTAACAATCCAGCCTCCGCAACGACACGTTCGAGGGGGTCAGAGCCTTCATCGGCACCTCCAGGATGATATGGCAGGCCTGGCACTCGCTCACCAGGCTCACAACTTCGCCGTACACTCTGCCCAGATCACTGCCCTCGCGCAGCCTCATCACCAAGAACGGAAGGCGGCCGCTGCCCTTCACGGTCGCGCCCCGCATGGCCTCCTCCACAAAGCCCAGCAGGTCGCCGCACACCTCCGCATTGCCCACCCCCAGGGCCTCGACAACGCTGCGCAGGGTGTCCTCCGTGCCGCTCACGTCCACGTGAACCAGCGGCACCCCCTCCACGTGCACCGCGCCGCGACACGGCACACACCGGCCGCCGCAAGAGCCACCGGCGAGGGCAACCATGCGGGGGTGCGACGCCGCCATCTGCGTCACCACATTGCGCACAAGCGCCTCCTCGTCCCCGCGCCTCACAGCCAAGCCCTCGTCGGCCGCCGCAGGCACACCCTCATCCGTCGATGGCCGGGCAGCCTCTGACAGGGTCTCGATGGCCATCCGGAGCTGATGGCTCCGCAGCTGCCGCCGGTACGTGCGCAGGTTCGTCGTGAACACGTAGCCGACCACCAGCACGCCGGCAATGCAGCTCATGGTGCCCTTGTACTTGGCCAGGGCGTAGCGCAAGTTCCTATCCTTCATCCGCTCGCGGCGCAGCATGCGCATCGCCCTGTAGTGGTCGCGCTCCCACTGCACCTTCTCCATAATGCTGTCCAGCTCCACCTTCGACACAAACACAAGCGGCAGGAGATCCACGCCACCCAGCAGGTACATCCGCTCCTCCCGCCAGCCGCCGCTGAACAGGATCAGCGCGATGGCCTCGACGTTCCGCGGGTCGTGCACGCAGGAGCGCAGCCAGCCTACCAGCGCCACCAGCCTCGCGCTGTGGAGCAGCTTCTTCGGCGGCTGCAGCGCCACAATGCGTTCACGTGCCACAGAGAGCTCCACCTCGCCGCTCTCCATTAGTATAACATACGTGGCATCTCCGTCCACCTTTACGATAGTGCCCATCATATGCATGGCGGACTGCGCCACCGCCGCTGTGCTCGAGGGATCCTTCTCCATCCTGACCGTCACCCGCGTGCCAGCATCCACCGTCAACAGCTGCGCCGCGGCCCGGCGGCGGTTCCCCCCGTGGCAACCCCTCTCGGCAGTACCCAGCATCTCCACCGTGTAAGACGCCTCCGACAATTTGCTCACGAGGCGTCCGAGAGCCACGGGCCGGTCGTCGAAAACGCTGGCCGGGTGCGTCGGACCAACACCAACCAAGAGCCCTTCCAGACTATTCCACCGCTTTCTCGGTGACGGCAGAGGGCCAGGCGTGCCCCCCTCACACTCACGCCAGTGACCGCCGTGCGACAACACACAGGCCACGCCGCCGCATCCGCCACTCGCCGCCGGCAACCGGCAGCCGAACAAAGAGACTCTAGACAATGCAGCCGCACCCGCACGGTTTCTGCCGCCAAATCCGCACAGACAATTGCCGGCGAAGCCTCGCCGCATGGCCCTTCACAAGGGGTACAAGTGTGAGCGCCTCGTGTTGGCGTGTGCGTGTCTGCGCTGCTCACGGCTGGGCGGCTCCAATGCACCACCGTGCTTCGAGAACCACTCACCAGCCGCGTGCCAGCGTGCAGCAGAGAGAGGAGTGGGGCGCATGATGAGGCATCGGCACAGAAAGCGGCTGCGCTGCCAGACGGCGCGCACACGCACGGACATGCACACACACACACATATATATATCGATGCCGGCATGCGAGAGCGCACACCTGCACGCGCATGGCGCAGCCCCACCACGCGCCGCAGCCGCGCGACAGGCGTGCAACACACCCTACCCTTCCTCTCCAGGAGGACGACGGGGGCGGCAGTGGCGGTGCTGGGTTGAGCGCGTCGGACAAGGGAGGCAAGCATGGTAACGAGCACGCACGAAGGCGTCCCACAAAGCAAACAGAGAAGAAGCGAGAGAAGAGAGAAAGGCGCACGCACACCGTCCGCCCTGCCAGGCGAGGACAGCAAGCCAGCGGTCCGCTAGGACATCGTAACGTTAGACGCTCGGCGGTGAGGTTGGCACACAAAAACAGAGATAGATATAAATCGATGCACTTTCCGTTCACGTGCGTCGATGCTCTTGTCGGTGGTTACTAACAACATTTGCACCGCCTTCCCACCGCCTCCATTCCACCGCGCACAGGCCGACACATGCGCGCGTGCAGCAGCAGTGCGCCCCTACGCCCTGTGGCACGGCGGCCACATCCCCGTCGTCGACGACGAGCAGTCCCTGCCGCTGCACCGGGCCATGCGTCCAGCGGGGCCGCCCTCAGCGTCGCGCTCCAGGGCGCAGACGGTGGCCTCTGTCGGTGGGCAAGGGGTAGCAGGCGGTAGCGGTGGTACATGCCGCACGGGCCCGGGGAGAATGCTGCCCAGCCACAGGTCAGGGCCATGTGAGACCCCGCAGTCTACCTGCACGCCGTGCTTCTCTCCCTCCGTCGCGCCAGGCCCGCTGCACCCCGTCATACGGCGTGGGGACTCCACACAGTGGAGCCTGAAGAACTGAGTGGGGTGCGCAAGCAGCACAGCCATCGAAACAAATCGCGCAAGAGAGAGGCGCGGAGACACAGCCACACAGGGGGCGCAGACGCAGACAGATGCGAGCCAGACGCCAGAGGAGCGAGCACGAAAGCAGCCGCGCCTCGGCTCCGCTCCGCCTGCAGCCCCCCTGTCCGCGGCGCCGCGCGTGTGTGCATGTGTGCCTGGGTGCGTGCGCTCTGAGGCACGGCGGCCGCCCTTCGCTGCGCCGTCGCCACCGTCAGCCGCCTCCGCCAGCACGCACGCGCACGCCACGCCTCCCTCTGCGCCGAGAAGAGAACAGCAAGCATAAGTGAGCTCGAAAGAGAAGAACGTCAAGTAAGGCGAGAGCGCGGGGCGGCAACCACCAACAAAGCGCCAGCACAGAGACACGCCAACAGCCACAGTGTAGGTGAGGGGCGGGGGTAGCGGCGCCGAGACTGCGCTCCACACGCGTCGGCGCGCCAGCAGCACGCAAGAGTCGCAGCCGCAGCAGACGGCCGCGGTCGAGGTGGCGGTGGCGGGGGCCGCTCACCGAAGACGGCGGAGGAGGGTCACAGGGGCGCATGCGCCAGCGCACACGCACACGCCGTGCACCACACGCCAGCATGGCGGAAGTGCTGCAGTCGCCCCTCGGCAGCGGTGCCTATGCACGGACGTGCCGCTGCGGCCTGCGCAGGCGCCGCCATCTTGCCTTGCCCCATGCGCCTGGTCGTCCACCCCACGCCACTCCCGCCCCCGCGCTCCGCCAAGGGTGCGCGGCGCCGCCCTCACGGCGGCAAGCCCCAGAGGCGGCGCGCAGGGTGTGCGCTGCCCACTCTGCGCAGCGCAGGTCGCCGCGCCGGCGAGCACAAACGCAGGAGAGAGCGCAGCCGTCAACACCGACACCGGGCGCTCCCCCCTGCGCGCCGCGCCGCCACCAACAACCCAGCAGCCATGCGCCGGCACCACAGCAGCGCTTCGGGGGAGGGGGAGGGGGAGGGGTGACGCACGCGCACACCGAGAGCGATGGGCCGGCCAAGGGCACACACGGGAGCCCGCAGCTTCCGCACGCTCCTCCTCGAGTGCAGGTTCGTGGAGGTGCAGTGCTGCTGTCGAGCTCGCCCTCCGCTCCCTCCTGCTATCCCCATGCTACTCTTGCGCTGTCGGTGACTCCACCTTTTCGGGCGCTTTAGTGGCCGGGACCGTGCACGGGAGCAGCAGCATGAACGTGTTGATGATATCCAGTATCCAGGACACCAGGAAGAGAACGATCCCGGCTCCACACCGGTATCTCATTTCCCTCACTCTAGAGCATTGTGGGTCATCAGTCTTGTTGTACATCACTGCCAGGGCCGCCCACACATCTCACAAGGTGGCAATCCCAATGATGTTCAGCACCAGGCAGACCCATCGGAGGTAAGAG
>NW_003946434.1:0-2786 GCF_000234665.1 Leishmania mexicana MHOM/GT/2001/U1103
CCGCGTGGCGTCGGATGCACACTCGGTAGGCGTGGGAGGGCGAGTGTGGCTTCGCGACCTCGGCGCCGAGTCGCTCATCACCGGCGCGGCGTCGGATGAGCACTCGTCATCCGTCGGAGGAAGAGCGTCCACTGCCGACAGTGTCGCAGCCTCGCTCGGCTGTGGCGCGGCATCCGACGCGAGCGCAGCCTCCTTTGAAGTCAGCAGAGGCAGCGGCAGCTGCACTCTCGGCGGCCGGCCGAGAGCAAACGTAAGCATCGCCACCGCACGAGAGATGTCAATCGTACACCTTGCAGAAGGAGAAGGCATCGCAATAACGGCGCCTACCTCCTCCCGGTGAACACGGGGTAAACAGGTGCGAGGAAAAGCACCGCCTGCAACCAACAGCGCGTCGCTCGGCTGTGGCGCGGCATCCGACGCGCGCGCAACCTCCTTTGAAGTCAGCAGAGGCAGCGGCAGCTGCACTCTCGGCGGCCGGCCGAGAGCAAACGTAAGCATCGCCACCGCACGAGAGATGTCAATCGTACACCTTGCAGAAGGAGAAGGCATCGCAATAACGGCGCCTACCTCCTCCCGGTGAACACGGGGTAAACAGGTGCGAGGAAAAGCACCGCCTGCAACCAACAGCGCGTCGCTCGGCTGTGGCGCGGCATCCGACGCGCGCGCAGCCTCCTTTGAAGTCAGCAGAGGCAGCGGCAGCTGCACTCTCGGCGGCCGGCCGAGAGCAAACGTAAGCATCGCCACCGCACGAGAGATGTCAATCGTACACCTTGCAGAAGGAGAAGGCATCGCAATAACGGCGCCTACCTCCTCCCGGTGAACACGGGGTAAACAGGTGCGAGGAAAAGCACCGCCTGCAACCAACAGCGCGTCGCTCGGCTGTGGCGCGGCATCCGACGCGCGCGCAACCTCCTTTGAAGTCAGCAGAGGCAGCGGCAGCTGCACTCTCGGCGGCCGGCCGAGAGCAAACGTAAGCATCGCCACCGCACGAGAGATGTCAATCGTACACCTTGCAGAAGGAGAAGGCATCGCAATAACAGCGCCTACCTCCTCCCGGTGAACACGGGGTAAACAGGTGCGAGGAAAAGCACCGCCTGCAACCAACAGCGCGTCGCTCGGCTGTGGCGCTCCGGTGTCGGTGGATTTGCGGAGATGGCGGCGGATATCTAGCGGCAGCATCACGGGCGGAACAGTCGGCGACTGAGGATGGAGAGGACCTGAGACACGCTGCCGCCGCCGCGGTGCGACGCTCGAATCAGACGCATCATCGCGCGTTCGCTTACATCGCGGGCACGAGGCAGCATCGCGTTGCGGGACCGCGATCTCAGTGGACTGTGGTGCGGCGTCTAATGCATACTCGTCAGGCGTGGGAGTGGGACCATTGCCCGAGGACAGCGGCGCGGAGTCGGGCGCGCACTTGGGGCGGACTTGCAGAACGTGCAGTGCATCGACTGTCCGTAGGGGCACCGCCTCTGTCTGGGCAGACTGTGCGCACGGATCTCCATTTGTTGTCCCACAGCTATGGAGCTGTTTTGCTGACTGGGTCGGCTCGAGGTTGCTATAATGTGGGCTTGCATGCTCACTCTTTGCTGACGGCGGGTCTTCACGGCTGATTTTCTGGAGGAGTGGTGGGGTGCTCAACGGAGCCTGCCAGCAAAGAAAGGCGGGGCATGAAGGGCGAACAACGCGCATGCCCAAAGAAAGAGAGTGAGAGAGGAAGACACACACGTGCACAGCGAGTCCTCCGGCCGCAAAAAGGAGTGTATAGCCAAGAGGACAATACGCCCTCAGGAACACCAGAAACGCATGCAGTAAAAACACAAAGACTCGCATCGCCATCCGGAAGGCGCGGCAGTCAAAACAAAACACAAGTCCCACACCGCACAACTCAGCTCCGTCCTCCATCGTCCACGAAACACACACGAGGAGGAAAAACACCGCACAACTGGTAACGAACGACATCTCAACGTCGACTATGCACCTGGCTTTTCTTATCTGCCGTCCTCGTCGGGTTTCGAGGGAATGTGGGCGGAAGGGGGAGGGGGCCGGAGCGTTGGTGTCTACGACACGAGAAAGGGAGAGGGAGAGGCCACACAGGGCACACGGAGAAGCCGCTAGAAAGCAAAGAAAAAAAAAGACACACAAGCGAGAGACACAACAAAAAATCACCGAAGGCACGCCGACAAATATGCCGTGAACGGCCAAACGGACGTGGGCCGCCTCTCACCCCTCTTGTGCCGTTGTTCTTCGCTTTTCCCGCAGCTGCCGTTTTTTTTTTGTGTTTTCTTTTTTTGTGCTTTTTTGTGCTTTTTTGTGCTTTTTTGTGCTTTTTTTGCTTTTTTGTGCTTTTTTTGCTTTTTTGTGCTTTTTTGTGCTTTTTTGTTGTTTTTCTTTGCGTGTTTGGGGCGGCTACGGTGACCGCCCTTTTCCTCGTTCCCCGTCTTCGAAGTTGTCGTTGTTGTCTGGAGCACGTAGTGGACGAAGGCCGCGGGGGCGAGAACGTGAGCGTCTGCGACACGAAATAGGCCGAGAGAGACGCCGCACAGGACAGGGAGGGCGGCAAGGGAAGAGAGGGAAGAGAGGACACAGAGGACAGAGAGCGGAATCAACACGGACACGAAAGACACGCAGTTATGTCAACAACCAGTATACAAACAATCAACAGAGTGAGGACGAGAGAAAGGTATATCTATAACAGATGAAGCGAGGTGTCGGCAGCGGAGTGACGCAGTAAAGACAGCGCACACGGAAGGCGTGCAGACACACAACCAACTGTCCGTGCTGAG
>NW_003946435.1:0-4058 GCF_000234665.1 Leishmania mexicana MHOM/GT/2001/U1103
TGCGATCTGCGTGACGGTGAAAGGACGGCAGCAGCAACAACAAGCCGAGGCAGGCTTACAGGAAGACCGTGCACGCTGCTGGCGTGAGGGCGTCGGACGTGAGCCGTGCCGTGGCTGCTGTGCGCCCGGACCTCGCGGACGTGTCGTTCCGCCGCGCGCGCCGCATGGCCTGCATTGCGAGCCGCACGGCGAAGGTTGCTGCTGCGCGCAAGGCCCGCTCCGCGAAGATCACGTTCTCGCGCAAGTCCGTGCGCGCGAAGCGCAATTAGGCTGCGCTGCGGCGACGCCTGCGCGCGGGCGTGTGCTGCTGCCGCTGCCCGACTGCGAGGCGCCAGCCGATTCGTCTGCGTTGTTTCTCTCCTTTTTCTTCGCATTGCGCGCTTTCCTTTTGTGCTTTATCATTCCCCGCCTCTGCGAAACACGCGTCGCCTCTTCACCGCCGCGCTCGTGCACGGCATCGCCGTCGGCCGCGGGTGACGGAGACAGGCGCGACGTGAGTTGAGGCGAGGCCGAAAGAAAAAAAAATATGTACGTGGGCGCGTGGGCGCGGATACCCTCCTGCCGAGACTGCAGCGTGCGCTGCGGTCATGGCAAGGGTGGGGAGGGGGCAGCTGCGTCGAGTCCGATGGCGTCGTGCGCGTGTGTCCGAGCGGCGCCGACGCCGCGTCTCCACTTGCGTTCCTCTTGTCGGTACTCCCAAGCTCCGTCGTAGGTGCTGCGTCGTTGCGGTGCGTGATGTGATGAGGGCCGGTGCGTGTGTTGGAGTCTGCCGCTGTGAAGCTGGTGCAACGCCAATCATATGTTGGCTCACACAGACGCGCACATATGTGTGTGTATGACTGCACACACACGCACGCACACCCGGCTCGCCGGCGAGGTTTCGGCGCCGCGCCAGTTGGTGTCAACGACTGTGCTACTGCTGTGGTGTCATGCATGTCAGTGGAGTAGCTGATTTCTCGCTTGTGCGCCATATTTTTTTCTCTCCTCTCTTCACATATTCTCGTTCACTCGGGTCTCTCGCACCGCTGCCGGTCGCTCTCCCTGACATTCCATCCGCGTTCGGTGCGGGAGGTTTGACGACTCGCGCGAGCCTGCATCATTGCCTCGGGACGAGGTGGCCCGATCTCTTGTGCGACGTGTCCCGCACCGCCGCCTCTTAATGTGGCGTTTCGCACTTCACCTCGACGTTGCTCTTTCCAGGCTTTGCTCGCTGTTCCGGGATACTACTCCACGCAGACTCGAAGGAGGTCGTCGTGGCACATCACACATCAGAGGAGAGTGCGCACCTACGCGGTCGCAGGCACACGACCCTTTAGCACTGCTCACGCGAGCAGGCGAGGGACTTACCAGGAGCTCTTTCTCTTCGTGCCGTGCCGTCCGCGCGCCGCTAGCTCACATCTTGCGTTGCCCACGCCTTCACTACCCTGCGCAGCACTTTACGCATAAACCTTAGAGGTGGCATTACTAAGGCCCAACGCACGCGCAGACAAGCAGCCAGACAGCACTCTCCCGCCGACGCCTGTGCGCCTCTCTTTCTCACAAACCCTTTGGTGATGCCCCTCACCCTTGTGGATGCGTACGACCTGGCGCTGAAGGCGCTGGACCCCGCCGCGTGGGAGCTTTTTCGCGCGCTGAAAGAACGTATTCTACACTCAGCCGCGTGTCTACTCGCCCGTGTGGAGCTGACCGCCTTGCGCCCAGCGGTGACGGACAGTGCAACGGCTTTTTCACCCACCGCCGCCTCATGCGTGCAGCCGACCGTCAGGTCTGGGGTGCGCGACGCGGAGGCGACGGATACCGCATCGGTGGCGGCTGAGCTGCTCCGTTACCTGCGCGAGACGCTCCACGCAGGTGCTGTCCACACATTCGAGGAAGGGCTCGACTCACCAACGACGTCGGCTCCCGCACGTCTCGTGAAGGATCTGTCACGTGTGCGCCAGCAGGTCGCCTCAGCGCAGTCGCCATCTTCGTCTCCGCGCTGTCCTGGACTCGTACTCGCGGAGCTGAGCATCTTATGCCAAACCGCTCTAGCGTTGTCGGCGCTGTGGATGAGCACAAAAGTTTGGGCAACGTTATGTGAAAGCTCTACACTGAGCGCCATCGTCGCTTGCTTCCTACGTCTCTCCTCGCCACAGGGCAAGGACCAAACCGTAGACGCCTCGTACCTAGAATGCGGCACCGTAGGGCCAGTGACAAGCGCCGAGCGGTGCCCATGCACAGGTGATGCTCTGGACGTCGTTCCGATGGAGCCGGCGAACGCGGACCAGCTGTGCCTCGCCTCCACACCGCGGTCCTCATCTTTGGCTCCTGTGCCCTTAGAGCATCGGTCGTGCGTGGAGACTTGCAGTATGCAGGTAGGGGCCGCTGGTGGGCTTGAGGGCGGTGCTGCCTGTGTGTCTAGCGAGATCATTGTTGACGGCTACGAAAACATATCGTGCGGTCCGCTGGCTCCCATGACGTGGCTCGACGGCGGTGTTGCGGATGCGGCGGAGTCGCTGGCGAGGGACATCGAGGACGTCGAGATAATTTTGCTCCGGTGCAGCGAGTACACGGTTCCCGTCTGAAGGCTCTTGTGCTTCGATTAGAGACAGGAGACATGCATGGAGGTGACGCTGTGGGCGTGCGCGTGTGTGGTGGTGCACTGATGTCTGGCAGTTCGCTCTTCTCACTAGCGGGGTGGAGTGACAACAATTTTCGCCGGTCCTTTTTCCAGAGAGAGAGAGTTCAGTCTCTCGCGGGGCTCGAGGGGCGCCACGGACAGTCTCCCGTTGGCTGGCCAGCGTGAGATGCACGGCGTTCCTGCAACAAGTGCTGCGGCCGTTCGTGGAGGAGCTGTGTCCGCACCATATGAGAAAGCTGTGTCGTTAACAAGCGGACCGTAGGGATGGGTCGTGTGATGGTGCCGAGGAGGTTGTGGACGGGTGAACACGTCCTCCTTGTCGCTCGTGTTCAAAGCAGGTGCAGAAAAAAAAACACACAGACACGGGCAGCGACGCGACGGCAATACCCCCCCCCCCCCCACGCAGACGACCGCCTTGCTTCCTTGTCCACTAAACGAACTGGCAGAAGACGGCACGCGAGGGGGGGGAAGGGGTTGGCGAGAGAGAGAAACAACGAGCGCCACTGTTTCGTGCGACGGCGCTGCTCTCGCGGCGGTGCCCGATCACTCGCCGCCACCCCCGTCTCCCTCTCCCTCCCGCCATCACTAACACCCCTCTTCTCTCTCTCTGTGCTGCGCTGCTCGCAGCGATTTGTGGCAGAACGGGCCTGTCCGTGCGCACCGGGTTTGCTACTACTCGTGCAAGGATACATGCGCAGAAAGCCAATCTCGGAGCAATGCATGCCCGGGTGTGTCTCTCTGGGTGCGCTTGGTTGGGCCGCGCGCTGGAGTCCTGTTTTGTCGGCTCGACGTCTTTCCTGTTTCACATCGCTGCCTCACTTTTCTCTGGCCCTGCACCTCCTCTCTCTCCCTTTCTGCTCTGTCACGCGTCCTGTGCGCCACTCCCACACGCATCGCGCTGCTGCTCCGCGCATCCCCCACGCTCGTCTCCTCGCTGCGACCCCCCTCCCGCCGCGCGCCGACAGAACTGCGCACGAATCATGTCGCACTCTGCCGATCTCCAGTGGATCCTGGTCCGCCAGAACAGCCGCTTCCTGCAGAAGCGCGGCGGCATCCGCATGAGCAACGACCCGTTCAACAGCAACGGCAACTGGACGAAGCGCCACTGCGGTTTCCTGAACGAGAAGGCTGCTGTTGTGAAGCCGGCGAAGGATGGTGCGATCTGCGTGACGGTGAAGGACGGCAGCAGCAACAACAAGCCGAGGCAGGCGTACAGGAAGACCGTGCACGCTGCTGGCGTGAGGGCGTCGGACGTGAGCCGTGCCGTGGCTGCTGTGCGCCCGGACCTCGCGGACGTGTCGTTCCGCCGCGCGCGCCGCATGGCCTGCATTGCGAGCCGCACGGCGAAGGTTGCTGCTGCGCGCAAGGCCCGCTCCGCGAAGATCACGTTCTCGCGCAAGTCCGTGCGCGCGAAGCGCAATTAGGCTGCGCTGCGGCG
>NW_003946436.1:0-6243 GCF_000234665.1 Leishmania mexicana MHOM/GT/2001/U1103
GTCTGCCACGTGTAAGCGCCTCTCCCTCTCCTTGCACGCACACTGGGCGTGGGCTCTTGCTCTCTTCTCTATCCTCTATGCCTTTCACCTCGCCGTCCTCCGCGCGTGTGCGTGTTTCTGCGCGCCGCCACCCCCTCCCTCCACCGGTACCGGCGCACTGGCACTTTCCACAACGCCGCCTCGTCCGCAGAGCAACCACAGCATCGCGACTCACAAGCCGACCTCCTTGCCAGCTCGATTCCTGCGCGTCGACAGCCGTTATCCCCCCCACAAACCCCCTTCACCTCATCCTTATTGCTTTTGCTTTCACCTTTGCTGCTGGCCTCTCGGCCCTTCTCTCCCTCTCCGAGTGTTGCGCCACAACACCGCATTCGAGGCCCCCACCCACCCCCACCCCGCCGTTTACGAGCGCTGCATAGCGGGAGTAGCTCCGTGTGTCGCCCCCGTATCACGCACGCACGCGCACGCAGGCATTCAGGTGCTCCGCTGCCATGCAGACCAACGAGGAGGTTGTGCTTTACCGTCTCGCGACGGGGCCGCAGAAGCCCGTCAGCGAGCACAAGCGGTTTTCGATCCTGGTGCTCGGCTCCTTCGGCTGCATCGTGTGCTCCTTCAGCTATGCGTGGAATCTCATCTCCGGCACGATGCAGCAGCGGTACGACCTCTCGCAGCGTGACCTGAGCACGATTGCGACGGTGGGCCTCGTGGTCCAGTACTGCGTGCTCCCCTACGCCTTCCTGTACGACTTCCTGGGGCCCGTTCCAATCAGCATCATCGGCACTGTGTACTTCCCGCTGGGCACTCTGCTGCTTGCGCTGTGCTTTATGGGCAAGATCGAGGGCAGCGTGGCACGCCTCTCCGTGTTCAACGCCATGATGGCTTGCGGCTGCGGCATGTTTGATCTTGTGAGCTGCATCACCGTCCTGTCTCACTTCCCGACAAACCGTGGCCCCGTGACGGCGCTGCTCAAGACGTTCACCGGCCTGGGCTCTGCAATTGTCGCGTGCCTGTACGCCGGCTACTTCGACTCCAACGCCGAGAAGCACTTCTTCTTCCTGTTTTCTCTGGGTATTCTTGTGGGCGCCCTGTGCATTGTGTTCATGCGGCTGCCCCCCTACCACCTGACGCAGTACGAGGAGCGGAAGTTGTCTGATGAGGTGAAGGAGCGCCGCCTGGTGACGAAGGCGCAGTACCTGCGTCAGGAGGCACCGCTGCGCCGCTTCGTGTTGGGCCTGTTCATCCTGGTTGTGCTCATTGTCTTCGTGACGACGCAGAGTGCGCTGGTGAGCTACCTGAAGCTGGGGAAAGCCCCGAGGCTTGCCTTTGCGATCGTGTCCACAATCCTGGTGTTCTTGTATTTCCTTGTGATGGCCCCGCTCCCGTTTCTGAACAGCAGCCACATCCCGTTCTTCCATCCGGTGCACTCGAAGCGCGACGCGCGCGACGACGCTGACAGCGGACACACTACTGAACCCCTGGGGTTGCTGGTGAGCGGTATGAGCAGGTGCAACTCACCGGATGATGAGCAGGTGGGCGACAAGAAAGTGAAGAGTCTTGTGGACGACGCTGGTGTTGTGGCGGAGAAACGGATTGCTGAGACTGGTACAGGGGCTTCGGCCGAAGTCGAGACGGAGATCGACTACGTTGCACCGCAGTACCAGGGTACCTTCATCCACAACCTGGGCACGCTGGAGCTGTGGGCTCTGTGGTGGACTATGTTTACCGTGGTCGGCGCCGAGTTCGTCATCATCTTCAACGCACGCTTCATCTTGATCGCGCTGCAGAGTGCGCCTGTGGACGAGTCGCTCTCCACCATGTTGACGGTACTCAATGGCGT
Organism: Leishmania mexicana MHOM/GT/2001/U1103; assembly: GCF_000234665.1. Lineage (NCBI taxonomy): Eukaryota > Euglenozoa > Kinetoplastea > Trypanosomatida > Trypanosomatidae > Leishmania > Leishmania mexicana. Next base: position 1,838 of record NW_003946436.1, read on the forward strand.
GGGCAGCGCTGTGGGCCGGCTGCTGATGTCCTACTTCGAGGTCTGGTCGCAGAAGCGCAAGGCCGAGGACCGCGTGCCGATCACGATTGCGCTGTTCTTTCCAACCGGTTCTGTCATCATTAGCATCGTGCTATTCCTTTCGCTGCCTGCTGCCGCGCTCCCGCTGCCGTATGTCGTCGCTGCCCTTGGCAACGGCTTTCTCGCTGGTGTCGCGATTCTGGTGACGCGCACGATCTTCGCGAAGGACCCCGCGAAGCACTACCACTTCTGCTTCACTGCGACAATGCTAGCATCGCTGGTATTCAACCGTTTCCTGTACGGCGAGTGGTACACGGCGCAGGCGGAGAAGCAGGCACGCCCGGATAAGATGTGCTACGGAAAGACGTGCGTGCTGATGCCGCTGGTGGTACTGCTCGGCCTGGCTGCCAGCGCCTTCATCACGGACGTGATAGTGCACTTCCGCTACCGCTCGTACTCCCAGAGGGTGTTGGCGGAGCGCGCGCGTCTGCTTGAGGAGGCGGCACTCGCCCCAGCGGATTAGTTGTTCGAGAAGGATGCTGCGGATAACAGTCTGGGTCGCGGCTCTGCCTAGGAAGAGAGGCAGAGGCTCGGCGCGCAAGGAATCCACCGGACTGGCAGGTGGGGCGAATAGAGATGCATGTGAAGGATCCAGCCGTGAGCGTCGTTGTCGGGGTGAGCTGAGCAACACGCGCGTGTGCGCTGACGCGGCGATGAGCGGGAGGAAGAAGGGAAATGTGCCGACGCCTGCCGGTAGTACTGCATGGACCCTGGGTTACAGGCGCTCAGCCATGTGCGTCTCTGCGTGGCGCGACGCGTCTGTGTAAACGATTGCACTGCACCACGCTCCTCGCATACTCTGTCTCTGTCTCTGCGTGGGGCTCGGTCCGCCCCCACCCCCTCCCTCCTCCTCTTCGTCAGTTTCCTCATGCTTATGAACGATGACCGCGCCGCTTTTCCGTGTTTCCTCCGTTCGCCGTAAAGCTCGTGGCAACGACGAGGCAACAAGAACACAGTACCAGCGCAAGAGGGGAGGAGGAGGAGGAGCACTCACACGCGTGTGTTGCACATCGCCACTTTCAGGTGTGCTCTCGTGACCGCATTCGCCCGGCTCGCCAAAAGAAAAAAGAAAACAACAGAGAGAGCGAAAATCTTTAATCGCCCCTTTTTATTTCTGCTCCGTCGATTTTCTCCTCCCTCCCCCACCCCTAACGCATGCCTACATGCGCACCCGAGCATTCCCGGGAGGCACCGACCCCCCCCCCCCCCCCATCCCTGACGCACGGAGTTTGCTGAACATGATGTGCGTGAGGGAGGCGGTGGAGGGGGGAGGCCCCGACTGCCTCTCCGATGCCCCCCGGCCTTTGCCACACACCCCTTCGTGTGTCCGGACCGCTCCTTTTTCGTCGGTCTCTCAGGAGCGCGCCTTGTCTTTTGTTTCGCTGTTGTTTCCCCGTCTTGTGTAGCGCCGAGCCGGGACAAGGCGAAAGAAGGGGAAGCAACAGGGCAAACACACGCGCACACACATATATATATATATATATATGTTTGTTTATCTGTATACGGGTGAAAAGACCCTGATCAGTCTCTCTTCAGCTGTCAACTACCGCCTGCAAGCAGCACCGCGCTTCAAGAAGAGAGGGCACACAACATACACACACACACACATATAACGAAGCAAAAACAATAGAGAAGTGGGTAGCGGACACGGATTGTTGTTGCCGCGCACGCCTGCTTCTCCGTGCAATCGATCTCACCACCACCGCACACACCTTTTTCTGACCTGCTTGGTGTGTCTGTTCAGCGGTCCGCGCTGTGAAAGGGCGAAAACGAAAGCGAAGGGATGGACATGGCAGTAATGCCAAGTGCATCTTTCGACAGTGATGGGGGGATAACGCCCCTTGTGGGTCGCTCTCTTGTTTTTCGCTCGTGTGTGCACCACCTCTGTTGAGCGCATGCTATCTTGCGTTGGTAGCGTCTATCTGACTCGGTCTATTCTTTGTAATGGTGCTGTGTCTTCTTCGATGTGTTGTGATGCTCTATGCTTTTTCCCTCCTCTCGTGGTTTGCCAAAAAAAACGAAAAAAAAAGAAAACCAAAAAAAAGCGGCGATGGGGTGCTTGGCGCGTCGTCCTCGTGCTCAGGTGGCTCTGCGCACGTGTGTCTGCAGAGCTTCCTGTGTGCGCGCGCGTGTGCCAAGTGCGTACGATGGAAGAATATCCACTTCACACCTGAGTAACTGGCTTCAATTTTTATTTCTCTCCGCCATTTCTGTTTTTTTTTTTGTGTTTCTATGCGTGGGACCGTGATGTTGCCACCCTAACCCCTTCTTCAAGTCTATTCCCTCTTCTGGTCTTTGTGTGTGAGTGTGTGCTCACCGTGTTACGCTTCTCATCGCGACTTTGCTTCTGAGGGACCGTTAACCGTTCCTCCTCTCCTTCCCCCTCCCATCCTCCTTTCCCTCCTCCTCCCTCCCCTCCTCCCTTCCCTCACCTCAGCACGACTTCCTCTCTCATCCTTTCTTTTTTTTTTACGTGTTGTAGATATGTTCGCCTGTTTTCATTCCCTTCCTTTTTTTTCCGCTTCCATGGACATGCAAAGCAGTGTGTCTCGCTGGTGAGGTTGGTTGCCTGTCATGCACGTTGTCCGCGTCGTTGCCGTCATCCTTTCCGTCTCCCCTGCCGTCGGCGCTTCGGCCGTCTACGAATGGCCGAGGAAAGGGCGTTTTTGGAGAGAGCCAGCAAAGATGATGCGCCTGCACTGCGCACGGACACACGCATCAGTGGACACACCAGCGTTGATCAGGGCACATCTACCAAGCACGATGACACCGCTTGCTTAAAAAAAAACATATTTTGGCGCCCGCATACATATGTATATGCATGGATTTGCTTGTGGATCTGCTGGAAAGACACAAGCCTCTATGTGCAAACGTACGGGGTGAAGATCAACCAGGATCACACGCGTAAGCGTGCGACACCGACAAGCAAAAACAAAAACAAGAAGTGAGAAGAGAGAAGAGGCGTACATTGTCTCGCTCCCACACATCTTACACGCTCACGTAACGCATGGACGTTCCCCACAGCGGGGAAACCCCTCCCCCTTCCCCAAAAACAAAATTGGCGATGAAGCAAGGAAATACACACACACACACACACACTATAGGTATATCTGTATGTATATGTGTGTATATTTATATGTGCATGTATATATATGTGTGTGTGTGTGTATGCTTATATATAACTATATGTGGTAAGCGCAAAGGCGCGAACAGCATACGCACGCTCGCACTCGAAAAAAAAGAAAAACGAAAGAAAAATGAAAACGGACATAAACAGACGCACAAAACGATGATCGTCGGTGAACTCTTCATGAAAGTAGAATTCAAACACACACACACACACACACACACACACAAACGTGCACAAGCGCAGAGGCACGCAGGCGTGCACCGGCACCCACACAAGTACATGGATTGGCACAAAGAAATTACAGAGGAGGGAAAACGTTATTATTATTATTAAACATGTTTATCTTTTCCTTTTGGTAGTCTAAAACGAACAGAGAAAAAAATGAATGCTGAGCCTTCTGAGAGTGTGCATAGGCGTGCGTCCTAAGGTACTGCCAGAGACAGAGAGAGACAGAACGCTGAACACGGGGACAGTGTAGGGCTGCTGCGGCGTCCTATCGCGGTAACGCTTGTGAACATATAAAAGTTTATTTTTTTTGTCTGTTTCACGCCCTCCATTCGCTCTCTGTATGCCCGATTCCTCACACACACATATATATATATCCTCTCCCTCTCTCTATATATGTACGTACACATATGTGTGGATATAGTTTAAACCTATTTTTTCTCGCATGTTTGACCTTCTTCCGTTTCGTCCCTGTTGTTTCGCTCTGTCTCTCTCTCTCTCTGTGTGTGTGTGTGTCTGTCGTACGACTCCGCTCGGCTCCTCGTCACGTAAAGATTATGTTTTCTATTTTTTTTTTTTCGGCGTTTGCTCCTACACGTTTTCGGCATTGACATGATGGATTTGGACGCTGGACACAGATGTGTGCGTGCACACATAACTTATTTTTTTATTTTATTTTCGATATAGGTTTATGCTCACTCATCTTGTTGTACACCGATTCTCTGTTGTCTACGACGGCGACTGCTGTTCATCGTATCCATACACATGTATATATATATATATGGATGCTGGAAAGCATATGCCCCTCCCCCCCCCCACGCACACACAAAAAAAATCCCCGCTGTGTGGCCAGGGGGGGAGTCTGTTTTGTGTGCGCGTATCTATGGATTTGTGTGTGTGTGTGTACGGCTACCCGCACAGGGCAACGTGATGCGGCACATGATATCCTGCAAGCCGTGTCTGTCTCTCTCCA
>NW_003946437.1:0-4586 GCF_000234665.1 Leishmania mexicana MHOM/GT/2001/U1103
GGCGCTTTAGTGGCCGGGACCGTGCACGGGAGCAGCAGCATGAACGTGTTGATGATATCCAGTATCCAGGACACCAGGAAGAGAACGAACCCGGCGCCAAACCGGTAGCCCATTTCCCTCACCGTAGAGCACTGTGGGTCATCAGTCTTGTTGTACATCACTGCCAGGGCCGCCCACACAACGCACAAGGTGGCAATGCCAACGATGTTCAGCGCCAGGCAGACCCAGCGGAGGAAAGAGCAACCGTACAGCAAAATTAAGCCCAGGATGAACGCCGCACCGTACACGAAGATGGTGACAATAGCAAGCCCCTGTGCAGCGCGGAAAAGGTTGAGGCGGTTACGGCAGTTCCGAAAGAAGAAGTGAATTGTGACGTTGTAATCCACAGACGCGCAGGTTAGCTTCAAACCCCATAGGGTTATACAGCCAAACGGGCCCGGGAAACTTGGGGACCCGCTGCGGAACATGCCAGACGGGTACCCGCCAGCCACCAGGAGGAACGCCGCGAACTGGATGATCACGTACAGAATGAGGGGGACACTGTACGCCATGGCCGCAAGCGGGCGAGAGCGAGAGGCTGAGAAGGGCAGCGCCGAGGCAGACGGGGGAGGCAACAGCAGAGGGGGTAGTGGGGGGATGAGATGGCGCAGCACAGCGGACGAGGAGGGCAGGCGCAGGAGGGGGCAGGTGGGACAGCGGGAGAGAGCAGAGGTGCGGCGACGCGATGTCCTTCTGGCTGCGGCGTGTGCGCGCACGCGTTGTCGTTTGGCGTCCGGTGGCGTGCGTGCGTGTTGTGAGAGGCGGAAGAGGGATGGGCGGCGTGGGCAGCAGTGAAACAGGGCGTGAAGAGAGGTGGAGAAGGAGGCAGTGGCCGGGAGGCAGGCAAGTGACGCTGCGAGGCGTGCAGCACACCCTACCCTTCCTCTCCAGGAGGACGACGGGGGCGGCAGTGGCGGTGTTGGGTTGAACGCGTCGGACAAGGGAGGCAAGCAAGGTAACGAGCACGCACGCGCGCACGAAGGCGTGCCACAAAGCAAACAGAGGAGAAGCGAGAGAAGAGAGAAAGGCGCACGCACGCCGTCCGCCCTGCCAGGCGAGGACAGCAAGCGAGCGGTCCGCGAGGACATCGTAACGTGAGACCTTCGGCGGTGTTGTTGGCGCATGCACACATATGTACGCAGCCATATAGAGAGATGTGTGCATGTGCACTCGTCGTTTTGCTTTTGTTTAGGGGTGCTGATCCGCACGTCTCTCCGAATCAGCGAGGCACGCACCGGCTTCCCACCGCCTCCATTCCACCGCGCACAGGCCGACACATGCGCGCGTGCAGCAGCAGCGCGCCCCTACGCCCTGTGGCACGGCGGCCACATCCGCGTCGTCGACGACGAGCCGTCCTGCCGCTGCACCGGGCCCATGCGTCCAGGGGGCTCGCACCGCCCCCTCCCCGTTCCGCCCCCTCGCAGACGTGCCTGCGCCATCGCCGCACGCCGTGCTCCCAGCGGGGCCGCCCTCAGCGTCGCGCGCCAGGGCGCAGGCGGTGGCGGTGGTACATGCCGCACGAGCCCGGGGAGAATGCTGCCCAGCCACAGGTCAGGGTCATGTGAGACCCCGCAGTCTACCTGCACGCCGTGCTTCTCTCCCTCCGTCGCGCCAGGCCCGCTGCACCCCGTCATACGGCGTGGGGACTCCACACAGTGGAGCCTGGAGGACTGAGTGGGGTGCGCAAGCAACAAAGCCATCGAAACAAATCGCGCAAGAGAGAGGCGCGGAGACACAGCCACACAGGGGGCGCAGACGCAGACAGACGCGAGCCAGACGCCAGAGGAGCGAGCAGGAAAGCAGCCGCGCCTCGGCTCCGCTCCGCCTGCAGCCCCCCTGTCCGCGGCGCCGCGTGTGTGTGCATGTGTGCCTGTGTGCGTGCGCTCTGAGGCACGGCGGCCGCCCTTCGCTGCGCCGCCGCCACCGTCAGCCGCCGCCTCCGCCAGCACGCACGCGCACGCCACGCCTCCCTCTGCGCCGAGAAGAGAACAGCAAGCATAAGTGAGCTCGAAAGAGAAGAACGTCAAGTAAGGCGAGAGCGCGGGGCGGCAACCGCCAACAAAGCACCAGCACCGAGACAGCGCTCCGCACGCGTCGGCGCGCCAGCAGCACGCAAGAGCCGCAGCCGCAGCAGAAGGGCGCGGTCGCGGTCGCGGGAGCCGCTCACGGAAGACGGCGGAGGAGGGTCACAGGGGCGCATGCGCCAGCGCACACGCACACGCCGTGTCGGCGCGCAGGGTGTGCGCTGCCCACTCTGCGCAGCGCAGGTCGCCGCGCCGGCGAGCACACACGAAGGAGAGAGCGCAGCCGTCAACACCGACACCGGGCGCTCCCCCCTGCGCGCCGCGCCGCCACCAACAACCCAGCAGCCATGCGCCTGCACCACAGCAGCGCTTCGGGGGAGGGGGGAGGGGGAGGGGATACGCACAGGGCCGGCCAAGGGCACACACGGGAACCCGCAGCTTCCGCACGCTCCTCCTCGAGTGCGACTTCGTGGAGGTGCAGTGCTGCTGTCGAGCTCGCCCTCCGCTCCCTCCTGCTATCCCCATGCTACTCTTCCGCTGTCGGTGACTCCACCTTTTCGGGCGGTTTAGTGGCCGGGACCGTGCACGGTAGCAGCAGCATGAACGTGTTGATGATATCTAGTATCCACGCAATCACAAAGAGAACAAAGCCGGCAGCATATGTGCCGTCATCTTTAATAGCGGGGCAGAAACGCCCTTCTTCCTTGTTGTACGTCACCGCCATGGCCGCCCACACAACGCACAAGGTGGCAATGCCAACGATGTTCAGCGCCAGGCAGACCCAGCGGAGAAAAGAGCAACCGTACAGCAATATGGAGCCCAGGATGAACGCCGCGCCGTACACGAAGATGGAGATGATGGCGAACGCCTGTGCAGCGCGGAAGCGGTGGATTACGACAGGACAGTCGCTGAATTCCTGATCTATGGTGAACACATAATCAAGAGAATGGCAGCGTAGTTTATAACCCCACAATGTGAAGCAAGCAAGTACACCACCCAGAAGAGGGTTTCTTTCCACCAACACTTCGATCGGCGTGGCCACCAGCACGAAAAAGAACGCGATGAACTGCAGGATCACATACACGAGGAGCAGAACACTGTACGTCATGGGCGCCAACAGACACCAACGAGACGATGGGTCCTGGAACAGAGCCATTGACGAATAACGCGACAGCAGGAGGGAGAGTGGGGGGATGAGATGGCGCAGCACAGCGGACGAGGAGGGCAGGCGCAGGAGGGGGCAGGTGGGACAGCGGGAGAGAGCGGAGGTGCGGCGACGCGATGTCCTTCTGGCTGCGGCGTGTGTGCGCACGCGTTGTCGTTTGGCGTCCGGTGGCGTGCGTGCGTGTTGTGAGAGGCGGAAGAGGGATGGGCGGTGTGGGCAGCAGTGAAACAGGGCGTGAAGAGAGATGGAGAAGGAGGCAGTGGCCGGGAGGCACGCACGCGCGCACGAAGGCGTGCCACAAAGCAAACAGAGGAGAAGCGAGAGAAGAGAGAAAGGCGCACGCACGCCGTCCGCCCTGCCAGGCGAGGACAGCAAGCGAGCGGTCCGCGAGGACATCGTAGCGTGAGACCTTCGGCGGTGTTGTTGGCGCATGCACACATATGTACGCAGCCATATAGAGAGATGTGTGCATGTGCACTCGTCGTTTTGCTTTTGTTTAGGGGTGCTGATCCGCACGTCTCTCCGAATCAGCGAGGCACGCACCGGCTTCCCACCGCCTCCATACCACCGCGCACAGGCCGACACATGCGCGCGTGCAGCAGCAGCGCGCCCCTACGCCCTGTGGCACGGCGGCCACATCCGCGTCGTCGACGACGAGCCGTCCTGCCGCTGCACCGGGCCCATGCGTCCAGGGGGCTCGCACCGCCCCCTCCCCGTTCCGCCCCCTCGCAGACGTGCCTGCGCCATCGCCGCACGCCGTGCTCCCAGCGGGGCCGCCCTCAGCGTCGCGCGCCAGGGCGCAGGCGGTGGCGGTGGTACATGCCGCACGAGCCCGGGGAGAATGCTGCCCAGCCACAGGTCAGGGTCATGTGAGACCCCGCAGTCTACCTGCACGCCGTGCTTCTCTCCCTCCGTCGCGCCAGGCCCGCTGCACCCCGTCATACGGCGTGGGGACTCCACACAGTGGAGCCTGGAGGACTGAGTGGGGTGCGCAAGCAACAAAGCCATCGAAACAAATCGCGCAAGAGAGAGGCGCGGAGACACAGCCACACAGGGGGCGCAGACGCAGACAGACGCGAGCCAGACGCCAGAGGAGCGAGCAGGAAAGCAGCCGCGCCTCGGCTCCGCTCCGCCTGCAGCCCCCCTGTCCGCGGCGCCGCGTGTGTGTGCATGTGTGCCTGTGTGCGTGCGCTCTGAGGCACGGCGGCCGCCCTTCGCTGCGCCGTCGCCACCGTCAGCCGCCGCCTCCGCCAGCACGCACGCGCACGCCACGCCTCCCTCTGCGCCGAGAAGAGAACAGCAGCATAAGTGAGCTCGAAAGAGAAGAAACGTCAGTAAGGCGAGAGCGCAGCCGTCAA
>NW_003946324.1:0-3284 GCF_000234665.1 Leishmania mexicana MHOM/GT/2001/U1103
CTTGCGGTAGTGCTGGGCGGCGTGCCGCTTCGCCGCTGCGAAGTACGCGGCGCCGTTCAGGTAGCGCGCGGCGACTCGNCCTNCGACAGGTCGAAGAACTTCGTGATCCCGAACTGCGCGTGGGGGTTCCGCGCCTGGTGCTCGCGCATCAGCTCCAGGTTGCGCTCGAAGTTCGCCAGCCGCTGCTGCTCCTCCGCCAGCGTCTCGTACGCGCGCCCGTACGTCCGCTTGAACTCCTCGAACAGCGCAGCAGCCGGCGTGCCCACGTGTATCGCGCGCGCAGGTGCGCAGGCAGCCGCAAGCACCACGCACACAACCGCAACAGCGCAGAGAGCGGCCCTCGACGTCGCCATCGCGGACGCGGGCAGCGAGGGGAACAGAAGGAAGCAATGAACAGAGCGAGGGGAGAGCAAGTGAAACGCAGAGGCCACGGCCCGAACGCTACGGCAGTGGCGGGTATATAGAGGGCTGCTGCTGGTGGTGGCGACGAGAGTCTGTGCAGGGCGTCGGGAGCAGTCGACCACGGTGCAGGGCAGGTGGGGACGGGGAGAGTGCAAGAGAGGGAGGGACGTCATCACAGGCAACAACGCAGGTGCGGGCAACCTCACACAACAGCGGTGCATCCATGCGCCGCGCGCACAGGGGAGAGGGAGAGGCGCACAGCGACGCACGTCACACATCCCCGGTGCGTGCGCTGCGTGCCAGCCGCCATCGGGGGAAAAGCGACGGTGCTCGTAAGCCCCCTGGCCTCCATCACTCCGCACCCACACGCGACACTACCTCTCCGGCACGCGCACAGGGTCCATCCCACTGCAGCGCTTCGTACATGCCGTCACGGCAATGCTGCACACACACGTACGCACGCGCACACAGGCGCGCACACGCTCACTCTCCATTCTCTTGATTACTGATATATATCTATATATACATATATATATATACGTATGTCTATGTACATGATAGATTTCTAGAGTGTTCCCCTCGACATGCCTTGCTCTGGGGACCGTTGCGCCTCACGCATACGCACGGACACGCACACGCACGCACGCACGCGCGCAGAGAAGAGCCGATGAAGCAAGCACAATCAATAAACAGACCGTGGCTGCAGAGGCGGGGGGCCAACGCGCCCGGAAGGCGTCCCGCACGCAGTGCAGGCATGTGCATGCACGCGAGCGCGGTGCGAACGCAGCGCACCCACAAGCTGCAGGGAGGCGGCGGAGGCGCGCACGCCCGGCACATGACCCAGCAGCCACGCACCACCGTCAAAGCACAAGCGAAGCACCTCCCGAGGGGGAGGAGAAAACAAAGTAGTGGAAGATATCGCTGAACGCACAGCACACAAGTGTGCTGAAGAAGCAAGCAAAATACAAAGAGCCAGACGAAGGCAGAATAGCGGGCTCGCGTATACGCGTGTGCGTGTGCGTGCGAGAGAGAGGGATAACAAGGGAGGCCACGCGAGGGCACGCGAGGGCACGCGAGGGGAGGGGGAGGCGTGAAGCGAGGGCGGGCAGAACAGCCATTCGCGGGGCACCACGACTTGGGTGGTGCCGCAGCTCCGATTCACAGCGCGCCTGCTCGTCCATTTCCCCCCTACGCTCCGCCGCACCTCGCTGCGCTGCCGCCCGCATCGCCTTCCTCTTCCTCTGCCTCACATCTCGCACGCACGCGCAGCTGCCACGGCGGGCGCGCACCCAAGGAGGTGCCCACACGCGCCGGGCATCGCTGCAACCACCACACACACGCACACAAGGGCACACACACCTCTACGTTTATAGGGAGGTGGTCTTCCTCGAGCCGTACCACGATAACGCTCACTTAACCTCGTTGCTCACGGTACACTTCACCCCACCAGTGCAATTGCCGGAAGTATACGTGCGAGTTAACAGGTGGCTATTACCGCACTCCATCACATAGGAGGCGCCTCCCCGCTTCGTGTGGCACTCCTTCGTGGTGATCAGGGCCTTTTCGCACCCCTGAGTGCAGTACATATCAGTGCAGATCACCTGCTCCACCATCATCCGTTCTGAGCGGGCGTCTCGCTGCTCGTGCTCGTGCCAGGGGCGGCACTCTCCCGCACATGCGCGGACACGGGGTATTCACTGAGCAGGCACGCGTTCACCCCCATCACCACGCGCACGTAGCCCTGCTCGCCCCAGTCCCCACCCCACGAGTTCTTGATCACCCAGTACGGAACCTCACCAGTCATGTCGTACCCGACGAGCAGCACAGCGTGGTTCACCTGTTTGCCAATGCACGCGGTCAGCACGCCGCTCTTGTAGGACATGAAGGAGCTGGCGTCCAGCGCAATCGCGATGGGGCCATTCTTCGCGAGCCACGCAGCCATCGCCTTTTCGCTGCTTCCGATCAACACGTGGCCGTCGATCTGCGCACCGACAACGAGCTTACTGCTGTTCGAGCACTCGGGCAGATAACCGTTGCCGGACACGTAGGGGTAGCTGTCCTCCGTGTACAGGTGCCCGTTCGTGTTTTGCAGCAGCCAGTCGAACGCCTGCAGCATCAGTCCGCCGTCGCAGCCATCGTTCATGTCATCGCAGCTCACCAGCTGCTGCTCCGACAGGCTCACCAGCTCGTGGCCGGCAAGGTACCACTGCCCCTCGATGTTGCCGACCGACGAGAACGCCCAGCACGACCCGCACTCACCCTGATCCTTCACCGGCGTCACGGCGCCCTTCTCGCGCCAGTCCACCGCATCAGGCACCGCCGACAGGTCCGCGCGCGCCTTGCGGTAGTGCTGGGCGGCGTGCCGCTTCGCCGCTGCGAAGTACGCGGCGCCGTTCAGGTAGCGCGCGGCGAACTCCGCCTCCGACAGGTCGAAGAACTTCGTGATCCCGAACTGCGCGTGGGGGTTCCGCGCCTGGTGCTCGCGCATCAGCTCCAGGTTGCGCTCGAAGTTCGCCAGCCGCTGCTGCTCCTCCGCCAGCGTCTCGTACGCGCGCCCGTACGTCCGCTTGAACTCCTCGAACAGCGCAGCAGCCGGCGTGCCCACGTGTATCGCGCGCGCGGGTGCGCAGGCAGCCGCAAGCACCACGCACACAACCGCAACAGCGCAGAGAGCGGCCCTCGACGTCGCCATCGCGGACGCGGGCAGCGAGGGGAACAGAAGGAAGCAATGAACAGAGCGAGGGGAGAGCAAGTGAAACGCAGAGGCCACGGCCCGAACGCTGCGGCAGTGGCGGGTATATAGAGGGCTGCTGCTGGTGGTGGCGACGAGAGTCTGTGCAGGGCGTCGGGAGCAGTCGACCACGGTGCAGGGCAGGTGGGGA
>NW_003946323.1:0-2273 GCF_000234665.1 Leishmania mexicana MHOM/GT/2001/U1103
CGGGCGCTCCCCCCTGCGCGCCGCGCCGCCACCAACAGCCCAGCAGCCATGCGCCGGCACCACAGCAGCGCTTCGGGGAAGAGGAAGGGGAAGGGGAGACGCACAGGGCCACACTAGCCAAGACACGCACGCGCACACCGAGAGCGATGGGCCGGCCAAGGGCACACACGGGAACCCGCAGCTTCCGCACGCTCCTCCTCGCTCACACCAGCTCCTCCTCGAGTGCGGCTTCGTGGAGGTGCAGTGCTGCTGTCGAGCTCGCCCTCCGCTCCCTGTGGCTTCTTCACTCCTATTCTTGCTCTGTGTATTCCTTCGAGTTCACACTCTCAACTGATTCCCTCACCTGTGACGGTATCAGCAGGAAGATGATGTTGATGATATCCAGTATCCAGGCCACCACCAGGAGAATGAGCCCGACGCCAAGGGTGCCGCGATCCTTCAGCCTGGAGCACTGTGGGCCATCGACCTTGTTGTACGTCACCACCATGGCCACCCACACAACGCACAAGGTGCCAGCGCCAACCACGTTCAGCGCCAGGCAGACCACGCGGAGGAAAGAGCAGCAGAACAGCAAAGTAAGGCCTGCAGTAAACGCCGCCAAGTACACGGCGATGGAGATGATGACGAACGCCTGTGCAACGCGGAAACGCGAGACACGGGAGGGGCAAGTCCCATATAGCATCTCGATGTAGAGTAAGTAGTCACTGGACCTGCACGTATAAGGACTACCCCACAGGGTGATGCAAATGGGATCGCCATTGGAACCATCACGCGAAACATCTCGATCGGCGTTCCCACCAGCAGCAAGAGGAGCGCCGCCAACTGGATGATCACGTACAGAATGAGGGGGACACTGTACGCCATGGCCGCAAGCGGACGAGAGCGAGAGGCTGAGAAGGGCAGCGCCGAGGCAGACGGGGGAGGCAACAGCAGAGGGGGTAGTGGGGGGATGAGATGGCGCAGCACAGCGGACGAGGAGGGCAGGTGGGACAGCGGGAGAGAGCAGAGGTGCGGCGACGCGATGTCCTTCTGGCTGCGGCGTGTGCGCGCACGCGTTGTCGTTTGGCGTCCGGTGGCGTGCGTGCGTGTTGTGAGAGGCGGAAGAGGGATGGGCGGCGTGGGCAGCAGTGAAACAGGGCGAGAAGAGAGATGGAGAAGGAGGCAGTGGCCGGGAGGCAGGCAAGTGACGCTGCGAGGCGTGCAGCACACCCTACCCTTCCTCTCCAGGAGGACGATGGGGGCGGCAGTGGCGGTGTTGGGTTGAACGCGTCGGACAAGGGAGGCAAGCAAGGTAACGAGCACGCACGCGCGCACGAAGGCGTGCCACAAAGCAAACAGAGGAGAAGCGAGAGAAGAGAGAAAGGCGCACGCACGCCGTCCGCCCTGCCAGGCGAGGACAGCAAGCGAGCGGTCCGCGAGGACATCGTAACGTGAGACCTTCGGCGGTGTTGTTGGCGCATGCACACATATGTACGCAGCCATATAGAGAGATGTGTGCATGTGCACTCGTCGTTTTGCTTTTGTTTAGGGGTGCTGATCCGCACGTCTCTCCGAATCAGCGAGGCACGCACCGGCTTCCCACCGCCTCCATACCACCGCGCACAGGCCGACACATGCGCGCGTGCAGCAGCAGCGCGCCCCTACGCCCTGTGGCACGGCGGCCACATCCGCGTCGTCGACGACGAGCCGTCCTGCCGCTGCACCGGGCCCATGCGTCCAGGGGGCTCGCACCGCCCCCTCCCCGTTCCGCCCCCTCGCAGACGTGCCTGCGCCATCGCCGCACGCCGTGCTCCCAGCGGGGCCGCCCTCAGCGTCGCGCGCCAGGGCGCAGGCGGTGGCGGTGGTACATGCCGCACGAGCCCGGGGAGAATGCTGCCCAGCCACAGGTCAGGGTCATGTGAGACCCCGCAGTCTACCTGCACGCCGTGCTTCTCTCCCTCCGTCGCGCCAGGCCCGCTGCACCCCGTCATACGGCGTGGGGACTCCACACAGTGGAGCCTGGAGGACTGAGTGGGGTGCGCAAGCAACAAAGCCATCGAAACAAATCGCGCAAGAGAGAGGCGCGGAGACACAGCCACACAGGGGGCGCAGACGCAGACATACGCGAGCCAGACGCCAGAGGAGCGAGCAGGAAAGCAGCCGCGCCTCGGCTCCGCTCCGCCTGCAGCCCCCCTGTCCGCGGCGCCGCGTGTGTGTGCATGTGTGCCTGTGTGCGTGCGCTCTGAGGCACGGCGGCCGCCCTTCGCTGCGCCGTCGCCACCGTCAGCCGCCGC